>NW_006159506.1:9590820-9600301 GCF_000334495.1 Tupaia belangeri chinensis
GAAAGGTCTGGGCCCCTGATGGCGTCAGGGAGGGCCTGCCCCAGCCTTACACCGCCTCTGTCTGCACTTCCTGTTGCTTTGGAGACAATCTCTCTTCGCTTCCACCCCTACCACCGGGTTTCGGCTCTGTGCAGTCCACGGCAGTTTTCCTCGATACAGTCCTGAGACCTTCAGAAAGCGGAATAACCCCTGCTTCTGATCTCGCCATCTCCTCGCAGGGAGGTGGGTGCTTTTTCTGGTTTGCATCCTAATCAGTTCATCAAAGAAACAAATACCCAGAGGGACGTGAGTTCCTAAATACACACTTCCTTCTTCTGTTTTTTCTATACCTAGGACACTAACTTTTTCTCCTTTCAGGTTCGTGTTGCCACAGGAACATCTGGGTTTTCTCCAGGGACATCCCCTCTAACACATGTTTATTTGTGCGAGTTCTCTCCTCCCCCATGTAAACCCCTGCACGTTCATTTAGATCAGGGCTCTCCTGCATTCAGTTGTGTTTATGAACATTGTTCTGAGTGTATTCACCCAGATATTAACCCATTTAATTTTCAAAACAGCCCAGTGAGGCAGGTGCTGTCTCTTCCTCTAATTATCAGATACAGAAACCAAGGCATAGAGAGTGTAACTAACTCGTCCAACATCACACAGCTACTTAACGAGAGAATGGGTGTTCAAACCCAGGCAATCTGGTTTCCCAAGCCTATACGTCATGCTCTGTAAAAGGGTTCTCCTGGGGCCATCAGGTGGCTTAGTAGTTAAGACACTGGACTCTCACATGGTGGACCACAGTTCAAGTCTCGGACCCAATGGCTTGAAACTCATGCTGGGCACAGGTGCGTGCGTGCCCAGGATCCCAAGAGGAGCATGGGCATTCTTCCTGCGGGGTGATTTCTCACTTCTTATCTCTCTGTCTTTCCTCTGGCTCTCTGATGAGTGCACATACCCTCTAGCAAAAAAAAAAAGAAAAAATAAAAACAAATACCTTGCCAATGATGAGACAGACTTGAGAGCCTACCTCTTTTCCCCTTTCTCAGCTGCTTGGTAATAAACACTCCTCTTTTCAAAGTTTCTGGTGAGGGACCAGCAGTTAGTGTAATAGCTATGTCGCTGGACTCCCACCTAGCTGACCGTGGTTCGCATCCCGGACCCGGTGGCTTAAACTCACGCCGGGAGCGTGTGCGTTCGTGCCTGAGATCCTGAGAGGAGAATGGAGGAGAAGGGATTGCGGCATGGCCATCCCCCCTGGGGGGTGATTTCTCGCTTTCTGTCTCTCTGTCTCTCTCTGTCTTTCTGGCGAGTGCACGCGCCCTATAGCAAAAACCTCTCAAAAAAAAAGTTTCTGGTGGACTTGATTTAGAATTGGGCGATGCACTCCTTAGGTTCAGTAACAATAGTTTTAGAGCTTGAATTAGTATTTTCTTGATTGCTAATAGTGTCAGTCATAGCTCCTCAGGAGTGAACTGGCTGTTTGTGGTCGCTGTCCATTTTTCGGTGTGATATCATTCATGTTTTTTTCTTAATGATTTAGAAATCAATTTATTTTGTATTATATATGTTATAGCTGTTTTAAAGCTACTAAATTATTACTCATTATATACATCATAAATATTTTCTCCCCCTCACCATTTGCTTTTTAATATTGTTTCTGGTTCCTTAGGTGAGCAGAATTAATTAGCTTTGATCTAACCGAGAGTAGGAATTTTTGGCTTTTTCTGTAAAGGGCCAGGTGATAAATATTACTTGCTTTACGGGCCATATAGTCTCTGTCACAAGTACCTAGCTCTGCTCTTAGAGCATAACAGCAACCATAGACGATACATAAATAAGACACAGCTATGTTCCAATAAAACTTTATTTACAAAAACAGATGCAAGCTAAATGGTTTGCTAACCCCTGGCTGCAAATAATCTATATATCTATTTATTTTTTTATTTTTCCACCTAAAGTGTTAGTGACTAGTACTTTTTTCTTTTTTCATTTTGCCAGAGGGCCATGTGCTGAAGAGACAGACACATATAGACGTATATAGAGATAGAGAGAGGGAAAGTGAGAAAGTGTCCCCCATAGGGGGTAGAATTCTACCATTGTATCATTGGTAGGTTGGTCAGTAGGTTCTATTTCTGTCAGACAGAAATGACAGCTTCCTTTTCATCAAGTTGCCATGGCCACGCCTAAACTCCTCTTGTCTCTTCTCCACTGTTGGAGATTTTGGCTGAGAATAGAGGCAGAAGCCATGGTCAAAACAGTAACCTCCTCTACCACATAACTAAGATTCTCATCATCAACAGCTCCTTTTGCAGTCATCCTCATAACATTCTTTTTTTTTTTGGGGGGGGGGGAGAGATTTTTACTGTAGGGCGCGTGCGCTCGCCAGACAGACAGAGAGAGACATAGAGACAGAAAGCGAGAAATCACCCCCCAGAGGGGATGGGCACGCCGCAATCCCTTCTCCTCCATTCTCCTCTCGGGATCTTGGGCACGCACGCACACGCGCCCGGCGTGAGTTTTAAGCCACCGGGTCCGGGCCACGAACCGCGGTCGCCTACGTGGGAGTCCAGCGCCATAGCCATTACGCTAACTGCTGGTTCCCCCTCATAACATTCTTAATATCCTGCTTCAATTGCATTGGGCTAATCTAAGCATCTTGGCTATGCTGGAGCATGGTCTGTAATGTATATCCCCGTGTTCAGTGGTTGGGGTAGAGGCACACTGAGCCATGGTAGGGGTAATGCAGGCAAAGGTGACTATAATGAAGCTCTTGGGACATACTTAAAAACTGTCACCCAACATCTCCAGGGCACCAATTTACTCTGTACACTGGCTACGATCGCTCAGCCAGAGTCTCATAGGCATTCCACTGCTCCCAGATTGTAAGCTCATATCAGGGATGGGTTACCCCTTTCCTTTGTTTTCTAATGTTTATCTTATTCCTAATAGCAAAGCACACGTGCAGGCACAAAAGTGAGAGGGAGAGAAGCATTCTCAGCAAGATCGCATCAGGCTCCGATCCCTTTTCCCCAGTTCTCCAGCTACTCAGGACCCTGGAAAAGCACACAGGAGAGCGTGTTGGTGTGTTCTCAAGCCAAACCCAGATCCAAACTATAGTCAGCCATGTGGATTCCACCACTGTCCTTCAGTTTGCTATCTACCAACTCTGTGGCCAGATTGGGCCTCCTTCTTACACGTTTATTTATTTAGTTTTTGCTATGAGGTGCATGCACTCACCAGAGGAAGAGAGAGAGAGAGAAAGTGAGAAATCATCCCCAAAGGAGATGGCCACATTGTAATCCCTTCTAGTCTCCTGTCAGGATTTTGGGCATGCACGTGGACATGACTGGTGTGACATGCCACTCGGTCCAGAACTCAAATGGTGCGATGCAGTTGGTCATGTGGGATCCAGCCACCTTAACATCAATACCACCTGCTGGCTCTGTCCTTCCGTGTTTAAAACTGATACATTCATTTTAAGCGTGCTCTACAAAGTTATGAGCGAATAACCTTACATCGTTATTGGAAGCTTGCTTCTTCTAAAACAGGAAGTCGGAAATTACTGATGATACTTTAGGAACAACGTGAGTAGTAACTTTACAGATGCTCTGGTTTAATGTGTCACCCAGAAGTTCACATGTTGGAATTTGGTTGTATTGCGAAAGTGTTAAGAGGAAACGTAATCTGCTTATAGGATTAAAAGGTGGAGCCTTTGGGAGGCGATTAGGGTAGAACCTCCATGATTAAGCCCTGGGAGGTTGATAAGGAGAAAGAGTGAAAGGCAGACCATGTTCTGGCTGTGTCAGGCTCTCACTGTGTAATGCCCTGAGCTGCCTTCAGATCCCACCAGCAAGAAGACTCACTGGATGCCCCATGACGCTGGGGCTCCAAACTGTAGCTAAGTAAATCTCTATTTTTTTTCTTCATTCAGTGTCCAGACTCAGACATTTCTGTTACTCTCGGCAGAATGGACAAGAACACAGGACAAAGTGCCCAGATGAAAAGAAAGGGAAATGACTTCCTTCTGATAGAAAGAAAAATCCTAACATAGAAATCACAGCATTTCCCACTCATGCAATTCTTAAATAGAAGACAAGGTTATATGTCTCCTGTATATCTGCACAAAGAATAAAGAATTTCAAGGACCAGCAATTGGCGTAATGGCTATGTTGCTGGACTCCCATGTAGTTGACCACGGTTTGAGTCTCAGATTCGGTGGCTTAAACTCACGCCGGGCGCGTGTGCGTGCGTGCCCCAGATCCTGAGAGGAGAATGGAGGAGAAGGGATTGCGGTGTGGCCATCCGCCCGGGAGGGTGATTTGTCGCTTTCTGTTTCTCTGTCTTCCTGGTGAGCGCATGCGCCCTATAGCAAAAACCTCTCCAAAAAAATAAAATAAATAAATCTACAAGGCTAGATTTATAACAAATTCAACTGAATTTCCAGAGGCTAGCATGGAACCTAGTCCCCAATAAAAACACATTCACAGGGGCCAGTCCCTTAGCACAGTGGTCTAGCTCTGTGCATAGTGAGTTAGATCCCACAGGGTTGACCCTGGTTTGAATCCTGGCCCTGGTTGCCTGGAAAACACACTGGTTACATGGAAGTGCCTGTCCAAAAGCCTATGGGATGAAGAGATGGAGGAAAACAAGATTGCACTGTGAACACATCCCATTGGGTGTGGAGGGGTGCTCTCTGTCTCTCTCTGCTGAGTGCAAACGTCCTCTGTCAATAAGGAAAGAACATTAAGGCACTCACAGATTTGTTATATGCATGAGTGGGGAATACCCAGGCATCTGTCTCTTCTCCCAGATTGCAGTTCCCAGGAATTAGGCAGCCGGAAAGTTCTTCTTTCAGAGGGGAAACAACTCCAGCTAGCTGGAAGAGACTCAGCTGGCCGCGAGCCACAAAAAAAGGCTCTGTCTTTACCAGTCTGAAAGGGAAGAGCCCAGTGGGGGACAAAAAGACTAAACAAATGTGGCAGGGAAGATGGCTCTATGTTCCCAGAGATTGCCTCCAAAACTCACCAAAAGCAAGCAGAATCTGCTTTGGGGCAAGAGTTTGACCAGTTTGATAAATGGGCTGGGCACCTGGTAAGCTCGGCTGCCCCTGGAGTCCTACCAGTGCAGAAACCAGGAGCCATTGGTAGCTGCACCCAAGGGCTGGCTCCCAGCCAAGAGGCTCTGCGCTATTTCTGGGCCATCTCCCAGTGCAGGCCTGACACACACGGCTGCAGCGGGGCTCAGGATGGCGTGTCAGCCATCAGTCAGCAGCTCCACTCTCTTTGTTGAAATCCTCGAGTTGTCTAGGAGGCTGACGTACCCTGGCAGACCTGGGAAACTGCTGAGTCTAAAGAAACCCAGCTCAGGGATCTCAGACTCCCACTGAATCCAAATGTGCCCGCTTCATCTTCTCCTCTCGAGCTCCTCAGAGTTAGGAGCTCTGCCGGGCGCCATTTTTTATCTGCCTGGCAGCTGGAATGGCCATAGGGTCTGTGGGGGCTCAGTTCTGACTCCCTGAAAGCAGGCACAAGGGAGCTTTGGAGCTTTTGCAAAAGAAGTGATTGAAGAAGGAGAAGAGAGGGCTCCAAGTTAGAGTCAAAGCCCAAAGCCACAGAGCTTTTGGTTAGCACTTTACTGGTAGATATATTCCATCTGGGAGAATTTGTCCCTCATCCAACATAATGTAAAATGGACCTTAGTTAATAAAAATGGTAAAACTTGGGGCTGGCAGGTGGTGTGGTAGTTAAGAACACCGAACTCCCATATGGCCGACCATGGTTGGAGTCCCAGACCTAGTGACCTGTTTTCTCACTTTCCCTCTCTCTCTCTCTCTCTGTCTCTCTCTGGCCAAATTAAAATAAATAAAGTTAAATAAAATAATTATATTTTTTAAAAAAAACTGTTGCCCTAAAATAAACCCGTACGTGCATGTCATTTGTCTATGAAATTTTCAAAGCCCCCTCGCATACCCGAAATCTTACCATTTCAACATAAAATCCATATAAAGAACAGTATCAAGAAGAGAATTTATATAATTCTATCATAGCGAGTCCTTGAAATTCATGGTTTGTTTATTCTTTACAGAATACATTAGTGTTGACTCTCCACATTTAAGAGCTCTAGAGCCTTATTTCAGAGACCAGCAGTTAGCGTAATGGCTATGTCACTGGACTCCCATGTAGCTAACTGCGGTTCGAGTCCCAGACCCAGTGGCTTAAACTCACCCCAGGCGTGTGTGTGTGCGTGCGTGCCCAAGATCCCGAGAGGAGAATGACAGAGAAGGGATTGCGGCCTGGCCATCCCCCCTGGTGGGGGTGATTTCTCACTTTCTGTCTCTCCGTCTCTCTTTGTCTTTCTGGCGAGCGCATGCACCCTATAGCAAAAAAAAAAAACTCTCAAAAAAAAGAAAAAGAAAAAAAGAGCCTTATTCCAAATGTCCCTCTGCAGTGCAAATCTAGAATAATTCAGAACATTCAGAACACCAGCTAAATGCACCACGTAGACAAAAACAAGAGGCTAAAATAACACCGAAAATATAATGAGAAACTTACCAGAATGTCTCTCAAGGAGAACCCATACCACACAAGCTTAAGAGAAATTCTTTTTTTTAATTAATTAATTTATTTATTTCTGAAACTTTTTAAAATTGATTTACATTCATCCCCTAAGCATTGTCACAGCATATGTGATTTCATTTCCCATCCAGAATATACTGCATAGTGGCTTAATCATGCATGTTATCATCATTAATTTTCCATTTCTAGTTATTATTTTTCTTTTCCTTTTTTTTTTTTTTTTTTTGGGAGGCTTTTTCTTTTTGGCACGGTTGGCTCCCAGAAAAAAAAGAGAGACAGAAAGCAAGAAATCACCCCCCAGGGGGGATGGCCACGCCACAATCCCTTCTCCTCCATTCTCCTCTCGGGATCTTGGGCACACATGCACATGCGCCCGGCATGAGTTTAAGCCACCAGGTCCAGGACTGGAACCACGGTCGGTTACATGGGAGTCCAGCAACATAGCCATTACGCCAACTGCTGGTCCCTCTAGCTATTCTTAAAAGCTTTCTATGGCAAAGATGAAGGTGAGACTTGGTGGCAGGAAACACCCATGGAGAATGTCATGATGGACTCAGATTCCTCAAGGGTTCCACTGATGCTTGAAAGTAACCATTAAGAACTTCTCTAGGCCTGCAACGGAGGACAATGGTGACTAGTTTCTTATCAGCAAAATCATAACGTCAACGTGTAAGAAGCATGCATTAGGAAAATTGTGAGCCACCCACACAAAAGAGTATTTTTTCGTGGTTAAAATACATATTAGACACAAGAGATATACCTCATACAGATCTGTCAGTAGAAGAGAAAAGCAGAATTGAGCGTAATTATAATCACTCCAAGCAGATCTGTATTTAATCAACGCAAAGGGAGAAAAGAAATATGCCAAAATATTGTCATTGTTTTTACTAGGAAGTAACATTATGGGTTATTTTTCTGGGATTTCCAGAGTTTTTCTAATGAATAAATACTTAAGAATTAGAGGAGGAGGGGGAAGGCATAGAAAGTAACCACAGATACCAGAGACAATGTGGGAGGAGAGTGGGAGATGGCAGAGGGTGAGAGATAGGGAATCAAGGATGGGAAAAAAGGCAAAATAAACAGGAAACAAGAAATGAAAAATTATTTATTGACGATAACACGTTTTTTGATGTGCTTGATTGAGCCAATATACAGCGTATTCTGGGTGGGAAATCTCATTTTGTGCGTTGTAATGATGTACAGTGAATGAATGTAAATAAATCAATTTAAATAAAAAAAAAGAATTAGAGAGGGGAGATAAAATAAAATAAAAAGCCAATGATTCCCTGCCAGAACACCTCCAATTATATAACTACTTACGTGTGTGCGTGTTCATAGTTTGCATGTCAGAGCCCGTGTTGTTGGGCACGTGTGTATGTGTACTTGGGTGAAAGTACATCTTCATAAACTGTCCACTGACCCCTATTCCAGACCAGTGTTCAACAGAAAGGCAGACATCATCCACTCGAACGTAATTCTTCCCTTGAATTTTGTTAATGTGGTTGAAGTAACCTTTCTGCAGCCTTTCCAGTCTCATTGCAAATCACCAGGTCCCCAGCTGCTTTTTGAGAGACATTATCTTTTGTGAACATTTCCAACTAAGTGTCGAATGATTTTACTTCCTCACTTTATGAGTAAATAAGACAGTAAATCACCTCTCACCTCTAAGTTCTCACTCCTAAATCTCAACCCAGAGGCAAAGCCCTCAAGGTGATTATGCGGCCAAAAAAAACCAAGGCATATCAGTTTCCTGATATCTAATCATACCAGGTTGACTGTACCGCTGTTCAAAGGACCATTTTTCAATAACCCATTTTATATTATAGGGTTAAGAAGGAGACAGAAAACTTAAGAAGCTGACAATAAATTGAAAGTAGAAAATTTAAGCTGTTCAAAAAAAAAAAAGAGTAATGACTAAAAAAAAAATCATTACATATTTTAAGACTGTGCCATATTCAGCTAAGAAACATACACTAAGAAGATAGGAGTTTAAAAAAGAAAATCGCATGTTGTGGGAAATTTCTTTTTCGAGCGGCATCAAAGATTAGATACTAATCCCCTAATAAAATAACCCAATCACTGAATAAGAAGTCTTTTAAGCTTTATTTTTCTTTTTCTTTTTTAAGTTTATTGTAAGGCCTATGCTTGCTGGAAAGAGACAGAGGGCGAGAGAGGAAAAGTGAGAAATCACTCCCTAGAGGGGTGGCCATACCACAATCCTTTCTCCATTCTTCTCGTGGGATTTGGGCATGCATGTACATACACCCGGCATGATTCTCAAGCCACTGGGTTCAGGACTCGAACTGCTCAGTTGGCCCTGTGGAATCTAGCCACCTTAGCCTCCACAACACCTACTGGACCTAAAATATACTTTTTTACATTAGGTTTGCATAAAAGAAAATAATGGGACAATCTCCAAAGTGAAGTGAGACACAGAGCTCTGGAAGTGCCAAAGCCAGCATCCACCTTGATAGAATGTCACCAACACCTAGACTCTTTGAGCTCCTGTTTTGGTTTTTACTCTAGGTATAGGAGGCAAGGTGTGGGATAAAAATGAGATTCCCCTAACAGTCTAGGACTTGGGGACTTTATCCATAGTGCAGCAAGGAAGGGAACAACAAGGAAACTGTCTACCTCAATCCTAGGGTTAGAAAGAGAAAAATTAAAATAATCCCCTAGAACTCATAACACAGATTGGACTTCATGTGGACTTGGGTTCCTGTCATTTATATGGTCTGAAAAATCCCCACAAGGAAAGTTTGAGGTGAACATTAATTGGTGGTATTCCAAAGAGTCTGGAGGAAATCCTCAACTTCAAATCAGGCCTCAAAGAATCTCCACGGATAAATTTCTAATAACAATGAGCCATCCACAATCAAGATAACTAAAAGCAAGAACATCTGGACAGATCTTCCCAA
>NW_006159507.1:0-5615 GCF_000334495.1 Tupaia belangeri chinensis
CTCACTTTCTGTCTCTGTCTCTCTGTCTCCCTGGTGTGTACATATGCCCTCTAGCACAAATCTTTCTAAAAGAAAATCAAACTTACAATGTTAGAATTTTTTAAATTAATTTATTGTTGATCTTTTTTTATTCTCCAGGGAAATGTGTACACAAGCGTTATGCGGCTCTTCATTAAAGAATGTTTTAAAATAGTAGTGCAATACTAGGAAGCACTATCTTGACTGACAGGGCTATCCTGTCAGCTTGCTGAAACCAGATAAACAGAAATGAGTCAGATATTTAGAATCTTTGTCAACATGGCCTCTCCATGGGGTGGTAAGCCCCACCCATCCATGTTGGCTCTTAAAGTTCCTTGAGAATGAAAATCGACAGCAATCAGCCTTTTGTCAAGACCCATAGCCATGAATTTTTTCCATGGATAACTTTTGGTAACTATGCAAACAGGGCCAATCTTGGAAACGTTTTGGAATTCGTTGGTGGTTCAAGATACTAAGTTTGCATTTGGAAATTTGAGTCGGCTCTAGATAACAGCAAGTCCAGATCTGAGTGACTGGCTGTGAAGTTTGATTCAGCGCTAAGGTATTGGATTGGGCAAGTCACGATGCATTTTTGCATCGAGAAACAGAAAACTACGTCATGACCTTCCCAGCGACCCAGTATTTCACCGTGGAGAGGCTGTGAAATGTTGCATCCATGTATTTTGCTTCTGCAGGAATTCCTTCCTCAAAAAAAGAAAGCGAGTATCTGCGCTGTGAGACCTGCGCTGGTGGCTAATCTTACATTTCTGAGAGCAACCAAAACCTAGGAAAACAGGAAGGCGGGAAGCAGGGGCGAGGGCAGGGGGCCAGGACCACGGTTATCCGTTTACCCTCTTATTCATCTTCTTCATCTTCTTCCAATATGGCTCCTAGGAAAGTTAACTATTCACATTATAGATAATACAGTGAGATCTGATCACTTGAACTAACAGAAATGGCTTAACTGGTTAATCAGCTTCTTCACTTATCTCCAAACTACCTTCCCGCTCCTATTTTGGAAAATAAACAAAGGACTTATGAGAAGTTGGGTGGGTCCATGTCCCACCCCCCAGTAGCTGTGTTCTGACAGGGTCTTCGAGAAGGTAAAATGAAGGAAGAAAAAGACAATGGCCACGAGCTCCTGTGTCACGGGACGACCAGAAAGCCATCAGCCTGTCTTTACGTTCAGGGTTCAGAATGTGCACTTTTGACAGTGTCTGCAAATGAGCTCATACTCAGAGTCACTGAGAAACACTGCTAAGAAGGGAAGATGGTAATCCTCCAACACTCTTCCCTCAAAAATATCCCCATGACTTTTATTTTAAAAAAAAGAAAAAGAATTGTTTACTTAATTTTATTTATTCATTTGTTTGTTTTAATTTGACCAGAAGGAGACACAGAGAGAGAAGAAAAGTAAGAAAGCAAGCCACCAGGTCTGGGACTCAAACTGTGGTCGGCCATGTGGGAGTGTCCAGCACCTTAACTACCGTTCTACCTGCTTGCCTCTCCCCATGCCTTTTATTTATTTATTTATTTATTGGAGAGGTTTGTGCTATAGGGTGCCTGTACTCGCCAGAAGGACAGAAAGAGACAAAGAGACAGAAAGCAAGAAATCACCCCCCCCCGGGGGGGATGGCCACACCACAATCCCTTCTCCATTCTCCTCTCAAGATCTTGGTCACACACACATACACGTGCCCGGTATGAGTTTAAGCCACCGGGTCCTGGACTTGAACTGCAGTTGACTACATGGGAGTCTAGTGACATAGCCATTATGCCAACTGCTGGTCCCTCTCCATTTCTTTTTCCTCAAGTATTTCAAATTATAGACTGCATGAATTTTTGTTGCTAAAATCTTTCAGGTCATGTCTCTAAAATAATAGGATTTTTTTATGTAATCACATTTTTTCTTCCAAATAGCTCCTTTTTTAAAAAAAATTTTACCTTATTTATTTATTTTAATTTGACCAGAGAGGGACAGAGTGAGAGAGAGAGAAAGCAAGCCACCAGGTCCGAGACTTGAGCCGTGGTAGACCATGTGGTAGTCCAGTGCCCTTAACCACCACGCCACCTGCCAGCCCCTCTCCCAAATAGCTTTTACAGCTGATTTCTTCAAACCAGGATCCCACCAAGGCCCACGTGCTCACTACCTGTGGTTGTAACATGTCCTGCATCTCTTTCAAAATCTGGAACAGCCTTCCCTCACGCCCATTCCACTATTTTTTTTTTTTCCTGTAACATTAACTTTTTGAAGAGCTGGGGCCAGTTATATAATATCTCACCTCCAGAAAGAGTTTGTATGTGTTAAGCTTGTGCCTTGCCACTGTCCCACAGCACATGGTAGAGAGAAAAATTTGTTTCTTTATTTCTTTTAAGAATTATTTAATGTTATTTATTGGGTTGCTGGAAAAGTCATGGTGTATTTTGGCATAGAAAAACATAGAAAGTAAGTTATGACCTTTCTGATGGCCCAATATTATTATCTTTTAATTTGCTATATGACCTGCACACTCACAAGAGAGAGACAGAGGTAGAGAGAAAGTGAGAAAGCAAGCCCGCAGATCCAACACTCAAAGCATAGTCAGCCATGTGGAAGTCCAACACCTTAACCACCACACCACCTGCTAGTCCCTGAATTCATGTTTTTAAAATTTTTTTTTGACTAGCAAAATTATATTGCATTGCTTTCTAGGTTCTATTCCACCCCACCCCACCCCCATTTTTTTTCTTTCTGGTATTTTAAAAGTTGTCATTTAAAAACAAAACACAGGGACTAGCATGTGGCATGGTGGTTAAGGTGCTGGACACTCTCACATGGCCGACCATGGTTTGAGTCCCAGACCTGGTGGCTTGCTTTCTCACTTTCTCTCTCTCTGGTCAAATTAAAATGAATACATGAAAAATTAAATAAATAATTTTTAATTTAAAAAATGATGTCCCTCATTAAAAAAATAAAAAACACAACAGTTGTAATTTATGAACTGACCCCTAGCACAGCAGTTAAGGAAACTAGATCTCACATGGCTGAACATGGTTCAAGTCCTGGTCCCTACAGCTTGAAAAACACACTGGGGGGCCAGCTGGTAGCGGAGGTTAAGACATCTGGATCCCTCATGGCTGACTGTGTCATCTGAGTTCTGGACCCAGTGGCTTGGGTGACACACCGGGCAAATGTACCTGTGTGCCCAAGGTCTCAAGGGGACTGTAGCGTGATCATCCCCCCAGGGGGCGAGTTCTCATTCTCTTCCTCCCTCTGTCTCCAGCGAGCTCATACACCCTGTAGCAAATTTAAAAGAAAGAGAGAGAGAGAGAAAGAAAAACACAAAGGACGCCTGTACACATGTGCCCTACATCCCCACAGGTGGAGAAATGCAGAAGGGATTGCATGTGCCCTTGCCCCACTGGGATGCTTTCTCGTTCCCTCTGGTGAGTACACACACTCTGTGACAAAATAAATAAATAAATAAAGTGGTAATTTATAGCATGTACGTAATAATACATAGTTGTTTTTGGTTGCCAGAGGGCAGGTGCACTCCCCAAAGAGACAGAGAGAAAGGGAGAGAGAGAATGCGCCCACTTCCTTCTCCTTCATTTCTCCATCCCCGTGGGATCTGCGCACACACACATGTGCCGGGAGTGGTTTCCCAGCTGCCAGGGTTGGGTTCAGCACTGCACAACTGGCCGTGTGGAATCTAGCTGCCTTAACCACGAGAACACAGGGCCGGCCCGTCTGCAGGTTTGATACATTGCACAGGACACTTTATTGCTTTATTTAATATACAAAAAAATCTAAAGAAAGTGGAATGTCCGGGTCTCTCTTGTCCCCGATAGCCACTGATTATATGCTAAAAACTGGACTCCTCTGAATCTCGCTGTTCCCGTTCACGCTCTTCGTCGTTAGGTGCACCCCTTCCCCAAACGATCAGTCCCCAGCTGTGGAATATAGTCTTTTTCTCACCCAGGGCTGGCTGCCCCCGAGCATGTCATGTGCAGTTCGAATTTGTCCCCAGTGCCGCCTGGCTTCTCCACATCTGCTCAGTCACTTCCCTAATGCTGCGACAATCACTTCCTGGAGATTAAGCTGAATTACTTGGCCAGGGGCTCATGACTCTTTTTTCCCTTGTCACCTTAATTTCATGCCAACCTTGTCTGGGATGGCAGAGTTTTCCTCCTTCAATAAAAAGGACCTCTGCTTGCCAGTGGTTTATGTTCTAATCCATGTCGACTGGAAGGATTATTTGATTTGGAGAGATCAGCTGAGCTGAGGCAGACCGGAAGCCCTGCCTGGCCAGCCTGCAGAATCCCGAATGGTATTAGGTGGTAGCTGTTTTCAGCTGCTAAGTGTTAAGGTGATTCGCTGTGCAAGAAACAGCTAATGTTTTTAATGTTGAGCTAATTACTAACATTTAAAAATTAGACGCATTCACGTGAGTGAATCAGATTGCTGGTTCTTTGAACAAATGGGAAGGTCTGGCCACCCAGGACCTCCCTTCTGCATGTTTGCCTGTAGCTGGCTGGGGTCAAGGACAAGCTACCCCTGCAGGCAGGACTGACCTTTCCAACTGGCCGTTCCCCACTTCTCTGTTGTGGAGAAGGAAGCAGAATCTCAAAGAGGTTCATGTATAGTCACCCAATATCCACTGTGCACCAGGCTCTGGAGCAAGCAGACAGACTCCGTCTCTGCCATTGAGAATATTCTAGAAGATGAGATAGATAGAAGTCAGATAGACGGATATTAATCATTCCGCAAATAGTGAAGCCTGCCATGTGCTAGACGCTGTTCTAGACGGGAGATAGAGCAATGAATGGAGCCGAGTCCCCAAGTCCCTGATCTTGTGCCGCTCACAGTGAGGAGATAAGCAATGGGAGACAGATAATAAACAAAATAAACTGAGTAAAATATACAATCTGTCAGATAGCAGTAAATGCAGCAGATTAAAAAGGAAAGGTAGAGGGGCCAGCAGGTGGCATAGTGGTTAAGATGCTAGACCCCCTGGGCTGGCAGGTGCTGTGGTGGATAAGGCCACTAGATTCCCAGATGGTCGACCACAGTTCGAGTCCCAGACCTGACAGCTTGTTTTCTCATTTTCTCTCTCACTCTCTCCCTCTGTCCCTCTCTGGTCAAATAAGAAAGGAAAAGGAAAGGAAAAAGGAAGAAGGAGAGAAAGAGAAAGTTAAATAAAATGATTCTTTAAAAAAAAAAAAAAGATGCTAGACTCCCACATGGCTGACCATGGTTCAATCCCGGACCTGGTGACCCCTGGGCACATGTGTGTGTGTGCCCAAAATCCGAGGAGAAGGGATTGAGGTTTGGCCATCCCCCCAGGGGTTGATTTCTCACTTTCCCTCTTACTGTCTCTCTCTCTCCAGGAATGTACACTCCCTATGGCAAAAACCAGAGGAAGGAACCAGGACTGATGGGTGGGATTGCCATTTTATAGCCAGAGGTCAGTGGAAGTCCCAAAGGAACTTGAAGAAAGAACAGAAGGGAGGAGGGAGTTGAAGAAAGTGTCCCAGGCTAGAAAACAGCCAGTGCCAAGGTCAAAGGTGGGATGGTCCTTGGGGTGCTGGGGAGCGGCTAGGAGGCCAGTGTGGCT
>NW_006159507.1:5639-5911 GCF_000334495.1 Tupaia belangeri chinensis
GGGAGGAAGCGCCATGTCACAGTCGGGACGAAGACGGTGGGATGCGGGCTTCTAAGGGTGCAAGATGAGCCGTGTCCTTCAGCGTGTGCGTTCATAGGCTGCCTCTGCCGGCTCCGTGCAGGACAACACAGGGGGCAGGAGACACCAGGAAAGCCGCTGGGAAGCTACCGCCATGTCCAGACTTGAACCAGGATGAAAGCAATGGGCATAGGGAGAATGGTCAGGTCAGAAGGTTTTTGGAAGGTGGAGACAGGTGGAGACAGCAGGGAAAG
>NW_006159507.1:5921-25856 GCF_000334495.1 Tupaia belangeri chinensis
AATTTCCCTGTTTGTGCCATCTGGCAAGACAGAGCTGCAGGAGCTGAGCAGGAGGACCCTGTGAGCAGCAGGGTTGAGGCTGACCAGGTGATCGGTTTTGAACATGCTACATTTGAGAGGCTCCCTATGCCTAACAGAAGATGTTCACAAAACCAGGGAGAGAGGAAGCCCCAGACCAAGCTCCAGGGCCCAGCAGCATGAACGGAGCCAAGTGGCCTGTGAACTGGGAGGAAAACCAGGCGAGGGGCTGATCCAGAAGCCCAGAAGGGTTTTAAGGAGGATGAGCTATGCTGAATGCAGCTGATTACGAAAGATGATCTCGGGCAGTTTTATGGTGCAGCCGTAATTCCCTACTCAAGAGGAGCCAGATCCCACATGTCAGCCATGGTTCAAATCCCCGGCCTGGTCAGCCTGATACACACTAGGCGTGTGAGTGTGCAGGACAAGTGGGCCGGGAGAGGGGACATAGCACTTCAGACCCTCCCTCCCTCCCTCCCTCCCTCTCTCTCTCTCATTCACTCTCACATGTGAGTGTATATGCTCTATCGTAAATAATGAAAAAAAAGAAAAATCTTGTCATCTCTGAGACTTGACCATTGACTTTAGCAAGGTCGGGAGGTAGTCAGTCTCTTCTAATCTTTGGCCTCGTTCCCCTCAATTAACACAATCATTCATTCATTCTAAATATATCAAGCACTGTCTCCACGACCACGACCTCAGTGTGTCTTCCCTCCCTCACTGAAGAGAGCCGACCTGTTATCCAATAGGGTACGGCGGAAATGACGGTGTGTGACCCCAAGACCAGGCCGTAAAGACAGGGTCTGGGATTAGGTAGTTGTGATGATGGCAGGCATGATGACAGGCAGCCTTAAGAACCCCACGGAATTGTGTACCTTAATGGGGTAAGTTTTGGGGGCCAGCAGGTGGTGTAGAGGCTACAGCACTAGATCCTGCATGGCCGGGTGCACAGTTCGGGTCCTGGATCAGAAGGCTTGAGCAATCGCAACATGCAGGCAGTACATGCCCCCAAATCCCTAGAGGAGAGTGGAGGAGAAGGGACTGTGGTGTGGCTATCCCCTCTAGGGTGATTTCTTTCTCGCTGCCTCTCTTTCTCTCTCTTTCTCTCCCTTTCTGGCAAGTACACACACCCTATGGCTAAAACTGAAAAAAAAGGGGGGGGGGAAGGGGTAAAATTTGAGCCAGTCCCTCGCCTAGAGATAATGGGAGCTGGATCCCACTTGGCCGGCTGCATGATTTGAGTACTGGGCCCAGCAACTGGCTTGAGTTCAAGAGAGAAATGGAGAAGGGATTGCGGCATAACCATTCTCCATAGGGGGGTGTGTCTCACTTGCCCTCTCTCTTTCTCTGTCTCTCTCAGGTGACCATGCATGCCCTCTGGAAAATTAAGAAATAGGGACCGGCAGGTGGTGTGGTGGTTAAGGGCGCTGGACTCCCACATGGCTGACTGTGGTTCGCATCCCAAACCTAGCAGCTTGCTTCCTCACTTCCTCTCTCTCTCTGTCCCTCTCTGATCAAATTAAAATAAATAAAGTTAAATAAACTAATTTAAATAAATAAATAAAAAGGAGGGGAGAAGGGTAAATCTGATGATATGTGAATTTATCTCAACAACAACAACAAATATGTAGGACTTTCCCTGTAGCCTAGCGGTTAAGGGAACTGGATAGCATATGGCTGACCAGAGTTCAAATCCGAGAACTGGCAGCTTGCAAAACCACCAGGTATGTGTGCATGTGTGCGAGGACCCTGACAGAGTGGAGAAGGGATTGCAGCGTGACCACTCCCCATTGGAGTGCACCTCCTCCCTTTTCCTCTCTCTGTCTCTGTCTATCTGGTGAGAACGCATGGCCTCTGGCAATAAAAAAGAAAAAAAAATGAAGATAAGGAATCAGATCCGTCATGCCAGGTACCAAAAAATAATAATAATAATAATAAAAGAGAGAGAGCATTATGGCTACCGCCACGCCCTCCCTGGCCCCTCTCTCTGGGGGAAGCTAGGGCCAAGTAGTAAGTACACGCAGGAGCCCTGGGGGAGGTCCACAGGGCAGGAACTGAGACGCCCGCCAACAGCCATGCTGATGCCCCATCTTGGAAGCGGCTCCCCCCACCCCCTGAAAGCCTCCGAGGACTGCAGCCCTGGCCGCCATTCTGACTTTGCCACCCTAAGAGACACTCCAGACCTGAATCACCTGGGCTGCTCCCAGATCCCTAATCCACAGAAACTATGCGGTGATAAATGTTTATTGTTTTAAGGCACCGAGTTGTGGGTAATTTGCTACGTAGCAATAAACAGTGGAAGCAGTGAGGCTGCTCCAGGCACCGACAGCTAATTGTCCTGTAGACTTTGCGGATCCACGAGGGAGGTAAGCTTTGCTATTTTTTCTTTAGAAAGATTTTTGCGATAGGACACATGCACTCTCCAGAGACAGAGACACACAGAGAGACAGAAAGTGAAGAACCACTCCCGGGGGCGGACACACAGCAATTCCTTCTCCTCTACTTTCCTCCTGGGATCTTGGGCACATGTAAGTCTCCAGGTTTGGGATTCGAACCGTGGTCGGCTACATGGAGTCCAGCGACATAAGCGTTACATTCCCTGCTGGTCCCCAGAAGAGGGTCATCTTTCCGACTGCACTTTATGTTTTGTTTTTGAGAGAGATTTTTGCTATAGGATGAGTGCACCCACCAGAGAGACAGAAAGTGAGAAATCGCCCCCCAGGGATGTGGCCACACCATAATCCCTTCTCTCCTTTTTCCTCTAGGGATTTCGGGCACACATGCACACACGCCTGGAGTGAGTTTCAAGCCCCCGGGTCCAGGACACAAATTGCTGTGGACCATGTGGGAGTCCAGCACCTTAATCACTACGCCACCTGCTGGCCCCACCACTGCACTGTATGTCACCACAGTCCCACTTCACAGGGGAGGAGACTGAGCCCTAGGCAGGCAAGGACAAAACACATCCCACATCACAGCACAGTTAGACCAGGGCTGCAGAGCGCGCAGACACAGCGCGGTGTGACAGAGGAAGACGCATTCAGTTCTGCCTGGAGATGGGGAAGTACGAGAGGAATTCAAAAAGCTCTTGGAGGGGCTGGCAGGTGGCATGGCGGTTAAAGGTGCTGGATTCCCACATGGCTGGCCATGGTTCAAGTCCCAGATCTGGTGGCTTGCTTTCTCCCTTTTCCGTTCTCTCTCTGTCTCTCTCTGGTCAAATTAAAACAAACAAACAAAAACAGGGGACAGCAGATGACGTGGTGGTTAAGGCACTGGACACTCCCACATGGCTGACCACAGTCCAAGTCCTGGACCTGGTTGCTTGCTTTCTCACTTTCCTTCCTTATGTATGTCTGTCTTTTTCTGGTAAAATGAAAATAAATGAATGAATCAATAAAAATTAAATATTTTTTTTTAAAAGAAAGCTCTTGGCAAAACAGAATAAAGTCCAAGTGTAATTGGTATAAAAAAAATTCAAAAATGCATGCACAGGGAACCAGCAGTTAGCGTAATGGCTATGTCGCTGGACTCCCACGTAGTCGGCCGCGGTTCGTGTCCCGGACCCGGTGGCTTAAAACTCACGCCGGGCACGTGTGCGTGTGTGCCCAAGATCCCGAGAGGAGAATGGAGGAGAAGGGATTGCAGCGTGACCGTCCCCCCTGGGGGGTGATTTCGTGCTTTCTGTCTCTATGTCTCTCTCTGTCTGTCTGGCGAGCGCACGCGCCCTACAGTGAAAATCTCTCCAAAAAAAAAAAAAATGCATACACAGTTTTTTCATAATCTACATTTTCCATACACTTTTTGAAGACCCCTTTATATAACACCACAGCTTCTTCAGAGAAAGAAAGAGATTACAAACAAGAACCAGGGTGGGTGGGGGGTGGGCATGGTGGTTAAGGGCACTGGACTCCCACATGACTGACTGGTTCAAGTCCCAGACCTGGAGGCTTGCCTTCTCACTTTCCTTCTCTCTCTGTCTCTTTCTCACTCTGTCCTTCTCTGATCAAATTACAAATAAATAAAGTTAAATAAAATAATTCTGTAAAAATAAACAAACAAAAAATAATAATAACCAAGAGACTGGGGGAGACTTTATGTCCTTAAAAAGGGCTTAACTACAGAAGAATCTTATGATCTGTTCTAGTTTCTCCTTCTAATTCCAGCTCACACGTCACCTTGTGAGTGGAACTTTATTCCAGAGAGTTCCAGGAAGCACTGCCCTGTACATTGGAAAACATCTATTGAGTGCCTACTGTACACCAGGTTGTACAAAGAGCCAGGAGTACATGGGGCACGTGCCTCGCCTTCGAGAGGCTTGGTACACATTCGGAGACAGATTTGCCAGCGAGGCAAGGACTCTTGTCCCACAGGCAGAAGGCTGTACAGGAAGATGCCACACCCCACACCGCTCCAGCAGAGAATGAGTGCGACCTTCAGAGTCAGACAGGAAGGTGGGGTGGAACAAGGACAGTGGCTCTTAAAGGAAGAAATTCTTCACTCCCAAAGGTTGAGGGGAGGGCCAGCTAGGTGGTCTCATGGTTAAGGCAGCTGGGTCCCACGTGGCCAACAGTGCAGTCCGAGTCCTAGACCTGATGGCTTGAGAAACGTGTCAGGTGCGTCGGCACACATGCCCAGAATCCCCAGAGGAGAACGAATGGAGGAAAAGGGATTGTGACATGGTCATCACGCCTGGCAATGTTTTCTTGCTTTCTCTGTCCCTCTGTCTCTCTAGGGTGAGCACACACCCCCTATAGCAAATGTTTAAAAACAGGTGAGGGAAGGTGTTGTGGAAAAGTGATACCTGAATGGGATTTTGAACGACGTGTGAGTGGCAGGCATATGCCCCTCCCACTGAGCTAACCGGAGGCTGTGCCGCACTCTGTAAGGAAGTACCACTGCCTATGGTTCGGGGGCGGGGCTGCAGTGAGCGTTCCCAGGATTTATTCTCCTCGCTTGCATCTTTTTTTAAAGAATTATTTTATTTTAACTTTATTTATTATTATTATTACTTTCCAGTTTGATCAGACAGACACAGAGAGAGAGGGAAAGTGAAAAAGCAAACCACCAGATTCAGGACTTGAACCACGGTCGGCCATGTGGGAGTCCAGCGCCTTTAACCACCACACCACCTGCCGGCCCCTCTCGCCTGCATTTTTTAAAAAGTATTAATTATTTAATTTTTATTTATCATCATCATTATTATTATTTTTTTTTTACCAGAGAGATAGAGAGAGGAGAAGTGAGAATGCAAACTGCCAGGTCTGGGACTCAAATCATGGTGAGCCATGTGGGAGTCCGGTGCCTTAACCGCCATGCCACCTGCCAGCGCCTCTCCTTGCATTCATTTACGAGGGTGTTCAAAAAGCTCACCAAAAAAATGCATATTATGAAAGATCCATGCATGGGAGCACCTGTGCATGGTATGGTGAGTACGGGGGCTGGCTCCCACATGGCCCACCGCAGTGCAAGTCTAGAACTAGTGGCCTGAAAAGTATGCCAGGCACATGTGCGTGGGTACCTAAAGTTCTGCCAGAATGGAGAAAGGGAGAAGTGATTGTGGGATGACTGTGCCCCACCGTACGATCCTTTCCCTCCCTCTCTCTCCCTTTCTCTCTCTCTGGCAATTAAAAAAAAAAAAAGCATACATTTGATTTGAAATATCGGTGCATCTGGGAATATCTCAAGCCGCAAATAATTCCGATTATATATGAATACACGCACGACTTCACTGAGTTTACTATCGAGAAAAATAACAGAAAATGGGACTGGAGAAGCAAGGCGGTGGAGACAGACTGGGTGAGGGTTTTCATGCTGGACCTCCTGTCCTCAGATCCGCCTGATTTTTTCCATCAAGCTGAGCTTCCAGCCATCGCCCGGCTTTCCCGCTGTCACCTGCAGCAAGGCTTCGCCTCAACGCTGCCTTCACTTCATGTCTTCGACCAGCCCATCCACGGGGAGGATTCTGCTTAGGGTCCTGTGTGTGCCTGCCACGTTCTCTCCCTGGACCCTTGCCGCAGTATTGATGAACTTCAAATAATATGCCATGATCCCAGATTTAACCCGTCATTCTGCAGGGCCTGCACACTCAGCCCCAAACCCATACACATACACATGTATATCATTCTTTTGGAGAGATTTCTGCTATAGGGTGTGTGCACTCACCGGAGAGACAGAGAAAGACAGACAGAAAGCGAGAAATCCCTCTCTGGGGGGGGGGGGGATGGCCATGTGGTAATCCGTTCTCCCCCATTATCATCTCGGGATTTTGGGCACGCATGCACACACGCCAGGCATGATGAGATTTAAGCTGCCAGGACTGGGACTCAAACCACAGAGACTAAGTGGGAGTCCAGCAATGTAACCATTATGCCATCTGCTGGCTCCCATATTAAATACCAAAATATTCACCAATAAAACAGCAGTATCACAGTTTTTAAAATAGCACCATATATGGGGCTGTAAAAAACTCAACAAGTGGCTTTGTAATGAGTAATTGCTAATTACAAATAAAATTTAAAAGGAAACAAGGGCGGCTCTTTGAGTAAATACAGTTCTAGACAAGGGGTGTGTCGAGTGAAGGATTGGAATTCCACAGAAGGCTTTTCAGCGTGGCCGTACAAGAAAAGGAGCCCTTTGCCTGCTATTTTATGTTTGATCATGTCCTCCTGTTAATAAACCAGCTGTGCTCCTATTGGGCAGGGTCCTGGCTACCCTGTAAAAAGGCATTGTCCCCAGCACATATTTAAATTTCAAATGCACGCCCAATAAAACCGAGCCTAGTGCTGGTTAAATTCTCTGCATAACTCAAGGGTTATTTCATTTCACTCCAGCTCTTTTGAGTCTTGTCCACCACCCCAGCCCACAAGCCTGTCTTTCTTTCTCTCTGCAATCTGCTAGTGGCAATTAGCCTAAAAGATATACCTTTGTCCTCTGGTTTAGTTTAAAAAGGCATTAATCTTGGTTATGGGGAATACTCTATGCTAATGTGCGTTTTATTTTCAGCAAGGCTTATTGATCTGCACTTTCTATTCTTCCTTATTAATGTCCGACAGCCCAACTTTTAAAGGGTCGGGTTTCAAAGAGATGATATCCTCTCCTTGGGAAGCGCGTCCCCTCATATTTCTGGTAACAAATAGAATATCTGCCTCCCCCCCACCCCCATCCACATGCATGGATTGGTTCAGAAGGTTCAAGAGTGCTTGATCTGGGCCTGAAAAGCTAAGAGTACCCAAGGAAGAATTTCTCAAGGTCATTGTTGAACTTTTATAGGACACTAAAAAGGACAAAGGAAAGAAAGTAGCGTCTTCTGAGTTTGAGAATCTCTGTCTTCTGTTCTCAACCCCCTAAACTTAATGTCTCAATAGTTGCCTAATCCAAACGCCTTTGTCCATGGCAGTTGCTAATGATGGCAACAGGAACAAATGCAGAAAGATAATTATGACTTCTGTCATTTCTAAAATAAATGTCTTTTTTTATTTCTATTTTTTTTTGGAGAGGTTTTCGCTATAGGGCACGTGCACTCGCCAGACAGACAGAGAGAGACATAGAGACAGAGAGCAAGAACTCCCCCCCCAGGGGGGGTGGTCACGCCGCAATCCCTTCTCCTCCATTCTCCTCTCAGGATCTTGGGTACGCACGCACATGCGCCCGGCGTGAGTTTTAAGCCACCAGGTCAGGGACACAAACCGCGGTTGACAACGTGGGAGTCCAGTGACATAGCCATTACACTAACAGCTGGTTCCCAATAAATGTCTTACTTTGGAATCACTTTGGTTTTACAGAAAAATTGGGAGATAAGAGTATTGAGAGTTGCTTCACACTCTTTATCCCATTTCCCTTGACTTCACTATGGTTCAATGAGAAATTAGCATGAGTAAAATACTATGAACTAAACTCCAGACTTTATTGCAGGTTTTGCCAATGTTTTCCCCGCTGGTTTTCCACTGGTGGTGTATTTTTAATGATTTTTTAAAAAATTAATGTATTGGGCCCAGCAGGTGGTGTGGTGGTTAAAGGCACTGGATTCCCACATGGCTGACCACGGTTCCATTCCTGTACCTGGTGG
Source organism: Tupaia belangeri chinensis (assembly GCF_000334495.1). Taxonomy (NCBI): domain Eukaryota; kingdom Metazoa; phylum Chordata; class Mammalia; order Scandentia; family Tupaiidae; genus Tupaia; species Tupaia belangeri. Next base: position 14,005 of record NW_006159507.1, read on the forward strand.
CTTGTTTTCTCAATTTCCTCTCGCTGTATCTCCCTCTGGTCGAATTTTAAAAAATAATAACAACAAATGGAATTAAATAAATATTTTTTAAAAAATTAATGATGTATGTAGACTTTTTTTGTTGTTCATTTGTTGTTTTGTTTTATTTTGTTTGTCATGGGGCAAAAAAAGTCTGAGCCCATCAGCCATGAGCACCGGCTTCCCTCCGACTGCACCTTACAGGGGCTGTGAACTCCCAGTAGGCAGGTAAGAAATTGTGGTGTTGGGCAAAGAGAGTAGCAATGGAAGTGAGAAGTGGTCAGACTTGGATATATTTTAATAGCAGAACCAAAAGAGGTCACTAAAAGGCTGGATGGGCACCCATGAATTAGCGTCACCTGGGGAGCTCTAACATGTGGGGCCGACAGGTGGTGTAGTGGTTGGGATGTTGGGCTCCCGTATGACCAAATGTGGTCTGAGTCCTGGACCTGGTGGCTTTTATTTTCACTTCCCCGCTCTCTCGCTGGTCAAAGTAAATAATATAATAATAATAATAACTAAATAAGATGATTCTTTAAAAAAATAATACTAATGCAGGGAGCAGCAGGTGGAATGGTGACTAAGGCACTAAATTCCCACATGGGTGATCATGGTTCAAGAGCTAGACCTGATGGCTTGAAAGTCATGCTGGGTGTGTGTGCATACTTGCCCAGAATCCCAGGAGGAGAATGGAGGTGAAGAGATTGCAGTGTGGCCATCCCCTCAAGGGTGATGTCTCACTTTCCCTCTCTCTCTCTGTCCAACAAACACACGTGCCCTCTGGCAAAAGACTAAAAAAAACATACACACACACACACACAAGAAAAACAAACAAATGCCTCCACCTCTAGGCCTACGCATCGATAAGTTTCTAAAAACCTTAACAGGTATCTGAAACTTGCAGTCCAAGTTCAGAACCAAGCTAACAGAGAAGAGCGTTCTCAGAGTGAATTGGTAATGCGAACACCTGAAGGTCTTATTCAACTTGAGCAGTTGGCAATGGGCCTGAGTCTTCATCGCTAACAGACTCCCATGTGATGTAGCTGGTCTGGGGCAGCTGGCCAGCGCTGTGCTCGCTGAGTCACATCCTAGAGCCCATCAACTCTGCCAGCCTCCTCTGCTCTCATCCTCAGCATGCAGTCCAAAAGTAAGTCCTGGGACCAGCAGATGGCATAATGGTTTCATCACTGGACCCTCATGTAGTCAGCTGTGGTTCAAGTCTCAGACCCAGGGACTTAAAACACATCAGGTGCATGTGCGTGTGTGTCCAAAATCCCAAGAGGAGAATGGAAAAGAAGGGATTGCGGCATGGCTATCCTCCCTGGGGGATGATTTCTCACTTTCTGTCTCTCTCTCTCTCCAGCAAGTACACATGCCCTATAGCAAAAATCTCTCAAAAAAAAAAAGTAAGTTCTAGCCGGGTGCAATGGTGCTCACCTGGGATCTCAACCACCTGGAGGCTAAGGCAGGAGGACTGTGGTTTCAGACCAGCCTGGGCAACAGAGGGAGACAGTCTTTTAAACAGAGCCTGCCAGCATTGCCTCGAACGGATCTGGATTCTGACCATTCCTCACGTCCTCCACCACGATGGTCCTAGCCTCCGTGTGTCACTCACCTGGACAGCTGTCGTAGCCTCCCAACAGGTAGGTCCCTCAGCCCGTGCTTCCTCACCCACGACCGGGTTCTGTGTGACAGCCAGGCTAACCACCTCATGCTGTGGCTGACGTTGGGATCAGAAGATGGTGGAGTCCGTCACTGCACTCCCACGTAGTCGACCACAGTCTGAGTGCCAGACTCAGCGGCATAAAACTCACGCCAGCCCGTGTGCATGTGTGCCCAAAATCTGACAGGAGAATGGAGGACAAGGGATTGTGGCATGGCCATCCTCCCCGGGGGCTGACTTCTCCTTCCTGTCTCTGTCTCTCTGTCTCTCCAGCAAGCACACGTGCCCCCAGGAGGCGATTGTTCACTTTCCCTCTCACTGACTCTTGTCTCTGGCTGTCTCTGGTGAGCACACATACCTTAAGGCAAAAACCTCTTTAAAAAGTTAATGAATTGTACAGATGCCATACTGTATGTGGTGTTAGAAGTGAAAGAGGAGGCCACTACTACTTGTTTGGTATATTTTCCACCAGACATTTAAAATACATAATCAGGGTCAGCAGGTGGCCTGGTGGTTAAGGCACTGGATTCCCACATGGCCAACTGAGGTTTGAGTCCCAGACCTGGCAGCTGGTTAACGGGCCTGGTTGGCCATCGACCCAGGAAAGAACAGAAAACCGTCTGTGACGTTGGGCAGTTTTCATCGCCCTGAAGTCCAGCAGGAGGGTCAGCCTGCCGTGGTGGGTAAGGCCGTCAGGCCCCACATCGCCACCTGTGCGGGTCAAATACCAGACCCAGCGGCTTGAAGACCATGCTGGGTGCATGTGAGGGTGCGCCCCAAATCCCGAAAGGAGAGGTGGGGAAGGGCTGTGGTGTGTCTGGCCCCTGTGGGGGTGCTTTCTCACTCCCCCTCTCTCTCCAGCAAGTGCACACACCCTCTGGCAAAACCTTGAAAACTAATAATAACCAGGACCAGCAGTTAGCGTAATGGCTATGTCTCTGGACTCCCATGTGGTTGACCGCAGTTCGCATCCCGGACCCGGTGGCTTAAACTCATGTCAAGCGTTTGTGCGTGCGTGCTCAAGGTCCCGAGAGGAGAACAGAGGAGAAGGGATGGTGGCATGGCCACCCCGAGAGGATCTGTCTCTCTGTCTCTGTCTGTCTCTGTCTGGCGAGCGCACGTGCCCTATAGCAAAAAGCTCAGAGTATAATTTATAAAAGTTGCATTTTAATTGGAGTTTTGGTGCTTTTGTTTTATTAAATTTATCATAGGGTACGTGCTCTTGCTGAAGAGAGACAGAGAGAGAGAGATGGAAAGTGGGAAAGCACATTTCAGGCCACATTGCAGTCCCTTTTTCTCCATTCTCTGCTTGGGGTTTTGGGCACATGCACCTGGCATATTTTCAAACCTCCGGGTCTGGGACTTGAACGCACAATCAGCCATGTGGGATTCAGCTGCCTTAACTTCCACATCACTGGGGGAGATGGCCATGCTGCCATCCCTTCTCCTCCATTCTCCTCTCAGGATTTTGGACAAGTACACACACCTGGCATGAGTTTTAAGCCACTGATGTGGCAGGTGATGTGGTGATTAAGTTACTGGACACAGCCAACGATGGTTTGAGTCCCAGACCTGGCAGCTTGCTTTCTCACTTTCCCTTTCTCTGTCTCTCTCTGGTCAAGTTACAAATAATAATGAGGCTCTGGCAGGTAGTGTAGTGGATAAAGGTGCTTGATTCCCACATGGCCAACCACAGTTTGAGTCCTGGACCTGGCATCTTGCTTTCTTGCTTTTCCTTTCTCTTTCTCTCTCTCTGTCTGGTCAAACTAGAAAATAATAATGGTAACAAATGAAATTAAGTAAAAAAAAAATAGAATTAAATAAATTATATTTAAAAATGTTAAATCCCTTAAATTGCAGATAAAATATAGATTTTCTGACCTCATACACGTTCCCTTTCTGAATAAGTCTGAGATGGCCTGGAAAATGGCAAAAAGACTGGCCATTTACTGTGCCAGCAGCCGGGTGAGGAAGTGCGGAATGCTCCCGTTTTTCTCTCCCGTTTTTCTCTTCTGCCTCAGTAGGGAGTTTCATGGAGCTGCTTGTCTTGCTGAGTAGGTGTCGGAGTCCCTCTCAGTTAGATACATGTAAGATGCAGCCCATTGTACCTCTGGGCCTCCAACACTCCAATCAGGAGAGAGAGCACTAGTGGACCCCCCCAGGGGCGTGGTCACACTGTAATCCTGTTCCTATATTTTTCCTTTCCTTCAGAATTTTGGGCCTGCACCCAGTGTGTTTTTTAAGCCACTACAGCCGGGATTCAAACTACTATAGCCATGTGGCATCCAGCTTTCAGTGCACAGTGCTCAACCGCTGTGCTACAGGACTGGTCCCCTTAAAACTTTCTGGGGCCGGCAGGTGGCATGGTGATTAAGGGCGTTCAACTCCCACATAGCCAAAAGCAGTTCAAGCCCTGGAACTAGCGGCTTGCTTTCTCTCTCTCTCTCTGTCCCTCTCTGGTCAAATTAAAATAAGTAAATGAATGAATGAATAAGTAAAGTTCAGTAAAAATAATTCTTAAAAAAAAATAAACTTTCTGACTAGGGCCAGCAGGTGGCATAGTGGCTAAGGCCCTGGACTCCCATATTAACTTCCGTTTGAGTCATAGACCAGGCACCTTGAAATACCAGGAATGTGTGCGTGTATGCCCAAAATCCTAAGAAGAGAATAGAGGAAAAGGGATCATGGCGTGGTCATCCCCTCGTAGGGGATGTCGCTCTGTCTTTCTCTGTGTCTCTGGAGAGTGTACGTGCCCTAGAACAAAAATCTCTCTAAAAAATAAAACCAGGTGGCGTGATGTTTAAGGGTGCTGGACTCCCACATGGCCAACCACTGAGTCAAGTCCCAGACCTGGTGGCTTGCTTTCTCAGTTTCCCTCTCTCTCAGTATCTCTCTCTCACTCTGTCCCCCTCTCTGCTCAAATTAAAAAAAAAAAAAAAGAAAAAAAAAGATAAAGTTAAATAAAATAATTCTTTAAAACAAAAACTTAAGGACTTTTGGTGTCAGCAGATGGCGTAGAGGCTAAGGCAGCTAGATGCCACATGGCTGACTCCACAGTTCAATCTCAGACGCGGAAGCTTGAAAATCACGCTGCGGGGTGCGTGTGCATGTGTATGCGTGCCCAAAATCTCAAGAGGAGAACAAGGAGCATGAGAGGGATTGCAAAATGATCACTCCCCCTGGGAAGTGATTTCTCGTTTTCTTTCTGTGTCTCTTCCACAAGTGCTCATGTCCTATAGCAAAAACTAAAAAACTTTCTGACTTTTGTAATAACACTTAGCTTAAAGTACAGATACATTGTATAGGCATACAAAAATAGTTTTTCTTTGTATCCTTTGTAAGTTTTTTTCTTTTCTTCTCTTTGTTTCTTTTGGCGCCCACATATGCTCACCAGAGACAGATCAGAGAGGAGAAACATCTCTTCACACTATGGAAAATGAACACGTTGAGATTCCTTCTCCATCTTGCCCTTTTTTGGGGGGGATTTTGGACACACACACACACGCACGCACATGCCCAGCCTGTTTCTCAAGCCACCAGGTCCAGAAGAACCCTCGTGTGGAAAACAGCTGCCTTAACTACCAGGCCATGGCCCTATCTATCTATTTCTTCCTTGGGAGAATGAAGCCGAGACAGGCAGACATGTACTCCCAGCAGGGTCTGCTCCCAGCCTCGGCCAGCCTGGATCAAGACGTGTACGTGTGCCTGACTGACACGTACACATGGGACTGGCACGGACCTGGAGGCCCAAGAATGCAACTCTGCGCCCTTCCCATGGGTTCCAGCTCAGAGAGCGGTGTTAGCACTGCGCCACCAGCAGTGTGTGTGTGTGGGGTGGGGGGGCATCTTCACGGACACTGTGCCGTGAATTTCCTAGATTCCACACTTCCTGGAAGAGTCTTCCTTGGCTCATTCCCAGCCATGCAAACAGAGAAGGGTTTGGCCCTCGTGCGTGCGCCCTACTGGGCAAACAACACCGAGCTCCTCCCTGCGAAAGATTTCCAGCCACCTCTGCAGCGCACCCTATCCCCACCCAGCTTAACACGCTTCTCCCATTGTGAAGAGAAAAGTCCGTGGATGCAGACAGCAGCCTCCGGCCTGCTTCTCCTCTAGGTGCTTGCCTAAAACGCGCTTTGCGGCTGGAATGCACAGGGGCATCCACGCTTCTCCATGGCATTGGGGAGATAAGCCCTTATCAGATGGCTTGAGATGCTGAACATTTGGGAAGGGAGCAGCTTTCAGTGTCACACCTGGGGGCTCCTGACAAACTAGTCCCGCCTGGCCATGTCACCAGGGCTAATTTTTCTTTTTGGTATACTCCTTCCCCCCTACCAGTTGCAAGTCAACAAGATTTTGGCTTTACAAATTCAAAGGGCTGGGAACTCTCTACTCTGCTGCCTGCTGAGGTAATCCCAGACCACCGGCCTAATCCCCACTGTAATCAAAGAGTCGTCTGTTTTCTAAAATGAGGGTGGGAGATAATATAAAGTTATTTGGGGGGTTTCCTTCTGAGGTACAAGCTTTCATTTCTGAGAATCTCAGGTGAATTGAGGGCCAGAGGCTACAAATCCCACAGTGAAAACTGTCCCTTAGGCACCCTGTCATCTTAATCAGATTTTCTTTCTTGTCTGACTAAAGACACTCTTGGAATTTAAAAAATCTCCACTCACTGGATGAGTTATAATAGTCATCATAATCATAAAAATGGCAAAGACTCACAAAGCTAGACGTAGGGCTGGCAGGTGGTGTGGTGGTTGAAAGTCACTGGACTCCCACTCGGCCGACCGTGGTTCAAGTCTTAGACCTGGTGGCTTGCTTTCTCACTTTCCCCCTCTCTCTCTGATCGAATTGGAATAATAATAATAATAATAATAGTAATAATAAAGTTAGAGGCCGGCAGGTGGAATAGTGGTTAAAGGTGCTGGATTCCCACATGGCTGACCACAGTTTGAGCACTAGACCTGGAAGTTTGCTTTCTCGCTTTCCTTCTCTCTCTGATCAACTTCTAAAAATAAAATAAAAATAGTAACAATGAATAAAATTAAATAATTCTTAAACAAAAAAAGGATGGAACGAGGAGCCAGAGGGAAGAGGCTTCCTTGAAGCCCGAGATCAGTCACCAGAAGGGAAACTGACTCCAGTTATAAAGCCAGGACAAAGTCCTCACACCCCTTCATCCAGCCGGCTCCCCTGTCTCGGCCTGCCCGCCCCCACATTTCCATAAGCAACATGGCTCACTCTCGAGCCTGTGGTCAGCAAATAAAGGCTGAGGGCTAGCAGTGAGTTTTGTGAGGTCGCGGAGTTAAGCAGTCAAAGAATATACCATGGCGGGGAGTATTCAGTAACCGTATGATCTGCGCTGCCGACTGACAAAGCAGCTCAGGCTTCCCCTTCCAAGCCCACAGAATCCTTGACCGCGGGGATCTTTGTTCCCTAAATTCAGCTAAGAGGAATCTTTCACATGAGCGCTTTTGCAATACTGCTAATCCCCTCTGTGCTGGGCTTCCCAGAGAATGTCCATTTGGTCTGAGTTTACACCTGCAAATTATCAGAGTAATTATGATCCTATGAAAATAAAAGAACAGAGGAAAAAATCCAACAAAGTCTACAGTATCGAGAGCAGAAATTAGCACTTTTTCATAAAAGGGCAGACAGTGAATATTTTCAGCTTCGCAGGTTACATGGTTTCTGTGATAAAACCATGCAACTCTGGGTTAAATTTATTTATTTATGGGTTGGCAGGTGGCATGGTGGTTAAGGCACTACCCTCCCACATGGCCACCTGTGGTTTGAGTCCTGGCCCTGGTAGCTTGCTTTCTCACTTTCCCTTTCTCTCTCTCTGATCAAATTAAAAAATAATAATAATCGGGGACCAGCAGGTGGCATGGTGGTTAAGGATACTGGACTCCCACATGGCTGACTGTGGTTCGAATCCTGGACCCAGTGGCTTAAAACTCACGCTGGTAAGGGCTGGCAGGTGGCATGGTGGTTAAGAGCATTGAACTCCCACATGGCCGACTGCAGTTCAAATCTTGGACTTGGCGGCTTGCTTTCTCAATTTCTCTCTCTCTCACTCTATTCCTCTTTGTTCAAATTAAAATAAATGAATGAATAAATAAAGTTAAATAAAATAATTTAAATAAAAACTCACGCTGGGCACATGTGCGTGCATGCATGTGTACCCAAGATCCCGAGAGGAGAATAGAGGAGAAGGGATTGCAGTGTGGTCATTTTCTCTGGGGAGTAATTTCCTGATTTCTGTCTCTCCAGTGAACTCATGTGCCCTATAGAAAAAAAATCTCTCCCCAAATAAAAATAATAAAGAAAATTAAATAATTATGTAAAGAATTTATTTGTTTTTTGTTTTTTTTTTGAGAGGTTTTTGCTATAGGGCACATGAGCATGCGCTCGCCAGAAAGACAGAGAGAGAAAGCAAGAAATCAGTCCCCAGCGGGGGGATGGCCACGCTGCAACCCCTTCTCTTCCATTCTCCTCGGGATCTCAGGCACACACGCACATACACTCGGCTGAGTTTAAGCTACCAGGTCCGGGGCTCGAACAGTAGTCAACTACATGGGAGTCCAGCGAAATGTCATTACGCCAACTGCTGGTCCCAAGAATTTATTTATTTATTCCATGGGCAAGAGAGACACAGGAAGAGACAGAGAGAGCACTCTACAGGGTCATGATGCTGCCATCCACCCCCAGCCTCAGCCGGCCTGGGTCTTGAGCACTCCGGTGCCCAGCAGACTCAGAGAGGTCTCCAGACACAGACTCTGAACCCTCCCATGTGGGCCGGCTTCACAGAGTGTCCCATTTTTATTGCCACGTCACTGGCTGGCCCCAAAATACCAAAATATTCTCTTTTTTTTTGAGAGGTTTTTGCTATAGGGCACGTGCGCTCGCCAGAGAGACAGAGAGAGACAGAGAGATAGAAAGCGAGAAATCACCCCCCAGAGGGGATGGTCATGCTGCAATCCCTTCTCCTCCATTCTTGTCTCGGGATCTTGGGCACGCACGCACATGTGCCCAGTGTGAGTTTAAGCCACCGGGTCCAGGACTCAAACTGCAGTCGACTACGTGGGAGTCCAGCAACACAGCCATTATGCTAACTGCTGGTCCCTCCCAAAATATTATTCTATTTTTAAATTATTGGTCGTTTATTTTTTGAAAATATATAAGCCATTTTTAGCTTAAGGTCAGATTTGGCCCAGGGGCTTCATTTTGCTCCTCAATTGGTCATGGCCTGGCAATCAGTCTGAGATGTAAGTCGGTTGGGTACTAGGGAACAAAGCTGGGCAATGATTTCTGGATTTTAACATCCTATTCAAAACTTCAGGAGGGGCAACCCATTTTTGGGGACCCTTCCTTTCTTGGGAGCTGTTTTTTTCTTCCCTCTCCAGTAATAAACACCCCCTTGCATTCCTGCATCAGCCCAGGGGGTGGGGGGGATAGGTGCCATGGAAGCAGAGGTCAGGGGGAGAGTGACAGATGCCTCACTGCTGGTCTGACAGAGCTAGGCCTCAGGACACAGGAGCCTCTAGGCGCTGGAGAAGGCAGGGCACAGGCTCTCCCTGGAGCCCCAGCAGGAGGCCCCGCCAAAGGTTCAGATCCCTGGTCACCAGGACACTGGAGGACCACACACAGGCAGGCACCCAAGAGCCCGAGCTGCAGGGCCAGGGTGGAGGATCTCAGCATGAAATCCTGTTGAAATTCTCTTTATCTTTGTCTTTCTTCTTCCCTTTCTCTTAAGTGCATGCATGCACTCTGTCATGAATAAAATAAAAATAAACTTTAAAAAATCATGAGGAATTCCAAGAATTTAATCCAGGAAAACTGGATGGCAGGCCACAGCCTCTGAAGAACTCTTATCAGGCTTTTAATTGCAAATTAACTCATCCAAATCCTAAGGAATTTGGCCTTCTGGTCGCACAGGGAAACTATCACTCAAGCACCTCCCCACATGGACTCTCAGCTTTGGCCTTGCTCATATTTGGGGCCACTTGCTTTTCTGCTGGGTGGTGGTGGGGGCCGGGCAGTGGCAGAGTGTCTGGCAGTGTCCGTGGCCTCTACCCACAAGGTGCCAGCTGCAGCTCTCAAACTGTGACAGCCCAAAACATCTCCAGATGTTGCCAGATGCCCCTTGGGAGGCAAAACCTCCTGGATGAGAGACAGGTGAGTTTGCCTCCCTGGGACTCTGTGATGAAGGAGACACCTCTACCTGACCCTCCACTAACTCCCGGCCACTTGTGGGACTAAGAACTCCCCGCCAGCACAGAGGAGCTGAATCGTACATTTGATTTAACCTTCATTACTTTTAAGTTAAATATATTTATTCAGAGAGATTTTTTGCTATAGAGCGCATGCATTCGCCAGAGAGACAGAGAAACAGAAAGCAAGAAATTGCCCCCTGGGGGGACGGCCACATGGCAACAGGCCCTGCATGAGTTTCAAGTCACTGGGTCCAGGACTTGAACCACGATTGACTACATTGGAGTCTGGCAACAGAACCATTACGCCATCTGCTGGTCCTGGGATCTGGTTCTCTTACTCACCAGGCCATGTGTTCAATCCTTTGGCTCCTTTCCCTTAGCATCCTGTTTTCAAGGTTCATCCATGTCATAGCACATATCAGCAAGTTATTCCTTTCTAAGTTTTTTTTTTTTAAGAAATTTTTGCCTTAGGGTGTGTGCACTTGCCGAAGAAAGAGACAGAGACAGAGATAATAAGAGAGAATGTGAGAAATCACATGCCCCTCCCAGGAAATGGCCATGCCACAATCCCTCCTCCATTCTCCTGGGATCTTGGGCATGCATGCACACCCACTTGGCATGAGTTTCAAGCCGCCAGGTCCAGGATTCAAACTGCAGTCGGCCATGTGGGAGTTCAGCGATATTACCGCTATGCCATCTGCTGGTCCCTTGTTTTAGTTTTTCTTTGTTCTTTTAAAGAATTATTTAATTTAATTAATTTATTGTTATTATTGTTTAATTTGATGAGAGAGAGAAAAGGGAGAAAGCAAGCTGCAGGTCTAGAGGTCCTTGGGCTGCTGTCAGTCACAGGGGAGTCTAGTATTTTAACCAGCACACTTCCAGCCCCTTGTCTTTATTTTTCTTAGCTTCTTTCTTCATTATTCTTTTGTTTTCTCCTTACCCTTTATTTATTTTTTAAGAGGTTCTTGCCTTAGAGTATGTGTGCTTGCCAGAAAGAGACAGAGAGAAACAGACACAGTGAGAGGGAAAGTGAGAAATCACCCCTCAAGGGAGATGGCCACACCACAATCCCTTCTCCATTCTCCTCCCAGGATCTTGGGCACAAATGCACACATGCCCGGCATGATTTTCAAGCCACCAGGTCCAAGACTCGAACCACAGTTGCCCATGTGGGAGTCCAGCAATGTAACCACTGCTCCATCTGCTGGTTCCTCTTTCCCCTTTAAAACAAGTTTTAGGTGTACATTACAGTCTCGTTAGCTATGTACATATTGTTATTCAACAAAGCCATAGAACTTTCTCATCCTGCATGACTGAAACTCGACACTAATTGAATAGTAACTCACATTCACCCTCCCCACACCCTTAGTGACCTCCATTCTACTTTCTCCTTCTGTGAGTTTGATTAGTTTAGAGTCTTCGTGTAAATGGAACCATGTAGTATTTGTCTTTTTGGGGACTGGCTTATTTCACACAGCATGTCTACTTCAAATTTCTCCCATCTTGTAGCATATAATGGGTGTTCTTTGTTAAGGCCGAAACTGTCCTTTTATGTATGTACCACATTTTCTTTACCCAGTTACTGGTCGAAGTGGTTGCTTCCACATTTTCACTATCATGAATAATGCTGCACCGGACAGGCTGCAAATATCTCTTCTGAATCTCGTCTTGAATTCTTTTGGATATATACCCAGAAGTGAGATTGCCAAATCATAAAATAGTTTTGTTTTTAATTTTTTTTAAAGAATTATTTAATTTAATGTATTTTAATTTGACCAGAGAGGGACAGAGTGAGAAAAAGAGGGGAGAAATGAGAAAGCAAGATGCCAGGTCTGGGACTCGAACCATGGTCGGCCATGTGGGAGTCTAGTGCCCTTAGCTACCATGCCACCTGCCGGGCTCTTGCTTTTATTTTATTTTTTTTTTTTTTTTGGGGAGTTTTTCACTGTAGGGCAGGC
>NW_006159507.1:25903-34095 GCF_000334495.1 Tupaia belangeri chinensis
GGGGATGGTCACGCCGCAATCCCTTCTCCTCCATTCTCCTCTTGGGATCTTGGGCACACGTGCACACGCGCCCGGCGTGAGTTTTAAGCCACCGGGTCCGGGACACGAACCGCAGTCGACTACGTGGGAGTCCAGCGACATAGCCATTACGCTAACTGCTGGTTCCCTCTTGCTTTTAATTTTTAAGGAAGCCCTCACACTGTTTTCCATAGTGGTTGGGTCATTTTGTAATCCCACGAACAGTGCCCACAGGTTCCAATTTCTCACTAATACTTGCTTTTATTTATTTATTTTTTTGAAGGTGGCCATCCTCAGGTGTATGAGTTGATATTCCACTGTGGTTTAGATTTTCATTTCTCTGATAATTAATAACGTTGAACATCTTTTCATAGGCTTCTTGACCATTTGTATGTCTTCAGAGAAATGTCTGTCAGATTCCTTAACCCACTTTCTAATCAAGTTACTTTCTTATTTGTTATTATTAAGATGTAAGAATTCTTTCTATATTCTGGATATTAATCCCTTCTCTGATATATGATTTGCAAATATTTTCTTACATTACATACACTGTCTTTTAAAAATTTTTAAATTTAATTAAATCTTATTTATTACTATACTTTTTAAAAATTTGCTATTGGGCACATGTGCTCATGAGAGAGAGACAGACAGAAAGTGAGAAAGCAAGCCACCAAGTCCAGGACTTGAACCATGGTAGGCCATGTGGGAATCTGGTGCTGCAACCACCACGCCACCTGCTGGTCCTGCCGTAGATTGTCTTGTTACTCTCATTTTTCCTTTGCTCCATAGAAGTTTTTAAGTTTGATGTAGTCCCTTTTGTCTATTTTTACTGTAGTTATTAGTGCATTGGTGTCATATCTAAGAAATCATAACCAGGGGTCAGCAAATGGAGTGGTAGTTAAAGACAATGGAGTCCTGGGGACCAGCAGGTGGCGTGGTGGTTAAGGCGCTGGACACTCCCACATGGCAGAAACAGACACAGTGAGAGGGAAAGTGAGAAATCACCCCTCAAGGGAGATGGCCACACCACAATCCCTTCTCCATTCTCCTCCCAGGATCTTGGGCACAAATGCACACATGCCCGGCATGATTTTCAAGCCACCAGGTCCAAGACTCGAACCACAGTTGCCCATGTGGGAGTCCAGCAATGTAACCACTGCTCCATCTGCTGGTTCCTCTTTCCCCTTTAAAACAAGTTTTAGGTGTACATTACAGTCTCCTTAGCTATGTACATATTGTTATTCAACAAAGCCATAGAACTTTCTCGTCCTGCATGACTGAAACTCTACGCTAATTGAATAGTAACTCACATTCGCCCTCCCCACACCCTTAGTGACCTCCATTCTACTTTCTCCTTCTGTGAGTTTGATTAGTTTAGAGTCTTCGTGTAAATGGAACCATGTAGTATTTGTCTTTTTGGGGACTGGCTTATTTCACACAGCATGTCTACTTCAAATTTCTCCCATCTTGTAGCATATAATGGGTGTTCTTTGTTAAGGCCGAAACTGTCCTTTTATGTATGTACCACATTTTCTTTACCCAGTTACTGGTCGAAGTGGTTGCTTCCACATTTTCACTATCATGAATAATGCTGCACCGGACAGGCTGCAAATATCTCTTCTGAATCTCGTCTTGAATTCTTTTGGATATATACCCAGAAGTGAGATTGCCAAATCATAAAATAGTTTTGTTTTTAATTTTTTTTAAAGAATTATTTAATTTAATTTATTTTAATTTGACCAGAGAGGGACAGAGTGAGAAAAAGAGGGGAGAAATGAGAAAGCAAGATGCCAGGTCTGGGACTCGAACCATGGTCGGCCATGTGGGAGTCTAGTGCCCTTAGCTACCATGCCACCTGCCGGGCTCTTGCTTTTATTTTATTTATTTTTTTTTTTTCGAGCGCTTTTCATTGTTCTCGCCAGACAGACAGAGAGAGACATAGAGACAGAAAGCGAGAAATCACCCCCCAGGGGGGATGGTCACGCCGCAATCCCTTCTCCTCCATTCTCCTCTTGGGATCTTGGGCACACGTGCACACGCGCCCGGCGTGAGTTTTAAGCCACCGGGTCCGGGACACGAACCGCAGTCGACTACGTGGGAGTCCAGCGACATAGCCATTACGCTAACTGCTGGTTCCCTCTTGCTTTTAATTTTTAAGGAAGCCCTCACACTGTTTTCCATAGTGGTTGGGTCATTTTGTAATCCCACGAACAGTGCCCACAGGTTCCAATTTCTCACTAATACTTGCTTTTATTTATTTATTTTTTTGAAGGTGGCCATCCTCAGGTGTATGAGTTGATATTCCACTGTGGTTTAGATTTTCATTTCTCTGATAATTAATAACGTTGAACATCTTTTCATAGGCTTCTTGACCATTTGTATGTCTTCAGAGAAATGTCTGTCAGATTCCTTAACCCACTTTCTAATCAAGTTACTTTCTTATTTGTTATTATTAAGATGTAAGAATTCTTTCTATATTCTGGATATTAATCCCTTCTCTGATATATGATTTGCAAATATTTTCTTACATTACATACACTGTCTTTTAAAAATTTTTAAATTTAATTAAATCTTATTTATTACTATACTTTTTAAAAATTTGCTATTGGGCACATGTGCTCATGAGAGAGAGACAGACAGAAAGTGAGAAAGCAAGCCACCAAGTCCAGGACTTGAACCATGGTAGGCCATGTGGGAATCTGGTGCTGCAACCACCACGCCACCTGCTGGTCCTGCCGTAGATTGTCTTGTTACTCTCATTTTTCCTTTGCTCCATAGAAGTTTTTAAGTTTGATGTAGTCCCTTTTGTCTATTTTTACTGTAGTTATTAGTGCATTGGTGTCATATCTAAGAAATCATAACCAGGGGTCAGCAAATGGAGTGGTAGTTAAAGACAATGGAGTCCTGGGGACCAGCAGGTGGCGTGGTGGTTAAGGCGCTGGACACTCCCACATGGCAGACCACAGTTCAAGTCCCGAACCTGGTGGCTTGCTTTCTCACTTTCTCTCTCTCTCTTGTTCTTTCTCTGTCTCTCTCTGGTCAAATTAAATGAATGAATGAATAAATAAAGTTTGTTTTTTTTTTTAAAAAGACAATGGGACAATGGAGTCCTAAGTGACCCCACATTGGCCATGTGGGAGTCCAGTGCCCTTAACCACCATGTCACCTGCCAGCCAATTTTTTTAAAATTAACTTTATTTATTTACTTATTTTAATCTGACCAGAGAGGAACAGAGTGAGAGCAAGAGTGAGAGGGAAAGTGAGAAAGCAAGCCACCATGGGCCGGCAGGTGGTACAGTGGTTAAAGGTGATGGATTCCCACGTGGCTGACCATGGTTTGAGTCCTGGACCTGGCAGCTTGCTTTTTCACTTTCCCTTTCTCTCTGTCTCTGTTTGGTCAAATTAAAAAATAATAATAGCAAATTGAAATAAATAAATAAATCTTTTTAAAAAAAGAAAGAAAGAAAGCCACCAGGTCCAAGACTTGAACTGCTGACTATGGTTTGAGTCCTGGACCTGGCAGCCATATGGGAGTCCAGCACCCTTAACCACCATGCCACCTACTGGCCCCTATTTCGTTTATTTTTAAATTGCAGGAAGTTAGATGTGCTCCCTGCAGGGCAACAGAGAAAAACAGAGAGGGAGAGGGGAAAAAGCTCCCTCTCTGTGGGTGTGTGCTCTCCCACTGCAATCCCTTCTCTTCCACTCCTCGCCATGTTGGGATTTTGGACACACACACGTGCCCATTGTGTTTGTCAAGCAGCTGGGCCAGGGCTTGAATCACAGTAGCCATGTGGGATCTGTCGCCCCTTAACCCCCAGACTTCGGGACCAGCCTCATATTTTAATTTATATGCTCATCAGCTGATGAACATTTGGGTGGTTTTCACTTTTTGGCTCTTAGAAATAATGCTGCTGTTGGGAGCAGCAGATGGCATAATGGTTCCATCATTGTACTCCCACATAGTTGACTGTGGTTCGAGTCAGGATCTGGTGGCTTGAAACTCAGGCAGGGGGCATGTGCGTGCACGCCCAAGATCCTGAGAGGAGAATGGAGAAGACACTGCAGCATGGCCATCCCCCAGGGAGGTGATTTTTCACTTGCTCTCTCTCTGGTAAACACACATTCTCTATAGAAAAAATCTCTCTAAAATAAAACAATTTTTGAGAAACTGCTAAATTGTCTTCCAAAGTGGTTCACCATTTACATACCCATGGACAATGTATGAAAATTCCAATTGCTCTAAATCCTTGTCAACACTTAATATTGTCTGTTTAAAAAAAATTATAATCACTGGGACCAGTAGTTAGCGTAATGGTTATGTTGCTGGACTCCTATGTAGTCAACCGCAGTTCGAGTCCTGGACCCGGTGGCTTAAACTCAGGCCTGGTGCATGTGCATATATGCCCAAGATCCCAAGAGGAGAATGGAGGAGAAGGGATTGCGGCGTGGCCATCCCCCCTGGGGGGTGATTTCTCGTTGTCTCTCTGTCTCTGTCTATCTGGCGAGCGCACATGCCCTATAGCAAAAACCTCTCAAAAAATAAATTATAATCACTCACAGGGCTGGCAGGTAGCATGGTGGTTAAGGATGCTGGACTCCCACATGGCTGACT
Organism: Tupaia belangeri chinensis; assembly: GCF_000334495.1. Classification (NCBI taxonomy): domain Eukaryota; kingdom Metazoa; phylum Chordata; class Mammalia; order Scandentia; family Tupaiidae; genus Tupaia; species Tupaia belangeri. Next base: position 30,537 of record NW_006159507.1, read on the forward strand.
GTGGTTTGAGTCCCGGACCTGGCAGCTTGCTTTCTCACTTTCCCTTTTACTCTCTCTGTCTCTTGCTCTGTTCCTCTCTGGTCGAATTAAGATAAATGAATAAGTAAATGAATTAAGTTAAATAAAATAATTTTTTTGAGAGGTTTTCACTATAGGGCGCGTGCGCTCGCCAGACAGACAGAGAGACATAGCCATTACGCTAACTGCTGGTTCCCAATAAAATAATTTTTAAAAATTATAACCACTCAGGGACCAGCCGTTAGCGTAATGGCTATGTCTCTGGACTCCCACGTAGTCGACCACGGTTCACGTCCTGGACCCGGTGGCTTAAAACTCACGCCGGGTGCGTGTGCGTGCGTGCCCAAGATCCCGAGAGGAGACTGGAGGAGAAGGGATTTGCAGCGTGGCCATCCCCCCTGGGGGGTGATTTCTCGCTTTCTGTCTCTATGTCTCTCTCTGTCTGTCTGGCGAGCGCACGCGCCCTATAGTGAAAACCTCTCAAAAAAAAAAAAAATTATAACCACTCAGGCCAGTGTCATAGTGGTTAAGGTGGCTGGATTTCCCTCTGCTCACTGCACAGCTTGAGTCCTGGACCTGGGCTTGAAAAAACATGCTGGGCACATGTGCATGCATGCCCGAAATTCCAAAAGCAGGGAAAGATGGAGAAAGGATTACAGCGAGACTCTGCCCCACTGAGGTGCTTTCTCTCTCTCTCCCTCTCCCTCTCCCCCTCCCTCCCTCCCTCCCTCTCTCTCTCCAGTGAATGTTTGTGCCCTCTGGCAAATTAAAAAAATAACTTATGTGTCTGTTTTTTTTTTAATACATTCATAATGGCCAGAATAGTGATACATTTGTAAGTTACCACATGTCTAATACTATTTTAAGCATTTTGCACATTTTAAAGTCATTTAACCCTTTCATTGCTCTCATACTCCCACTTTACGGATGTCAAAACCGAGGAATAGAGAACCGATGTACCTTTCCCGATATACACGGCTGGCAGAGCTCAGACTTGTCTGGCCTTGTGGTTCCCAGGTCTGAGTATTCAGCCTCACTATGGGGACTCTCAGAGCAGCCAGCATGTTTTCTTCTCATCTAAAATCGCTCTCCTGGTCTATGACCCGAGGGTGTCCCCCAGCCTCGTCATCTAAGTTCAGGAGGCTGCTCAATTAGTTGATTCCAGGGCCTTTTTCTTTCTTTTTTTTTTTAAATTATTTTATTTAACTTTATTTATTATTATTATGACTATTATTTTCCAGTTTGATCAGAGAGAGAGAGATAGAAAGTGAGAAGGCAAGCCACCAGTTCGAGACTCGAACGTGGTAGGCAATGTGGGAGTCTAGCACCTTTAACCACCATGCCACTTGCCAGCCCCACCCAGGGCCTTTTTCTGCTCCAGACTCTACCGTCTTAGCCACACCTCCCCTAACCAAGCATTAGGGACAGCTTTACAACTCGCGGTCCATCCCATCTACACCATCAAGGAAGCTTTAAGCAGAATGATGTGGCGTACAGTTTTTGTTTGTTCTGAATGTTTTCCATTCAAATCCTAGCTCTGCCACCGCGGCTGCGCAGTCATGGACAGGTCATTAACCTCTCCAGGCTCAGGGTCCTCACTTTTGGAACTGATAATAATGGTGTCCACTCTACAGGTAGTTTACAAGCTGAATGCTGTAATGCAGTGCCAGCAAGTAGCTTGGTGGTCGAGGCGCTGGACTCCCACATGGCTGACTGTGCTTTGAGGCCTGGACCTCTTAGCTTGTTTTCTCATTTTCTCTCTCTGTGGTCAAAATTTTTAAATGCTGATAGGGACCAGCAGATGGAATAATGGTTATGTCACTGGACTCCCACATGGCCAACCAGACCCGGAGGCTTGAAATTCATGCCGGGCTCATGTGCGTGCATGCCCAAAATCCCGAGAGGAGAGTGGAGGTGAAAGGATTGTGGTGTAGTCATTCTCCCAGGGAGTGATTTCTCACTTTCTGTCTCTATGTCTCTCTCTCTGTCTCTTTGGTGACCACATGTGCCCTATAGCAAACTTCTCTCCAAAAGAGAAAAAGAAAAAGATGATAATAAATAAAATTTTTAAAATAATTCTTTAAGAAAATGTAATGGGGTCCACAGGTGGCATGGTGGTTAAAGGTGCTGGATTCCCACATGGCTGACCCCAGTTCAAATCTCAAACCTGGAGGCTTGCCCCTAGGGGGTGATTTCTCGCTTTCTGTCTCTCTATCTCTCTCTGTCTGTCTGGCAAGTGCGTGCACCCTATAGCAAAAACATAATAATAATAACAAAGGAAATTAAATAAACAATTTTTTTAAATGTAATAATGCATTCTTAATACCTAGCTGGTACTTTACACCTAATTAAATGTCCATAGAATGAAAATAAAGAGCATTGAACAACTTTGTGACACCAGTATTTTCAGTTTTGTTTTATTAATTAAGACATTTGGGGGTTGGTGACAATGAGTGATAGGCTCAAGGTCACACTGATGCCAAGTTAGGACAGGATTTGAACTTTCACTTTCCAATACCATCTGGTAGGTATTTTTTTCCATACTGTCCGCTCTCCAGAGAACCTAGGGAACCACACATAAGAATTACTTTTTTATTCAAATTCTGGAAACAAAATCATGCATGACAAAATATGTAATTCAGTATTCTTTTTTTTAAAGAATTGTTTTATTTAATTTTATTCATTGTCATTATTTTATCTATTTATTTATTTTTATTTTATTAAAGTTGACCAGAGAAAGACAGAGACAGAGAAGGTATATGAGAAGGCAAGCCACGAACTCTAGGACTCGAACCATGGTCAGCCACGTGGAAGTTCAGCTGCCTTAACCACCACGCCACCTGCCAGCCTCCCTACATTATTCTTTTTCAAATACATTCACTAAAGAGAACTAACAATATCTATTGTCAAGTCAAATATAAATTTTATTCACTCAAGAGACTGGCAAGTGGTGCGGTAATTAAACTTCCACACGACCGACTGCAGTTTGAGTTCTGGACCTGGTGGCTTGCTTTCTCACTTTCTCTCTATCTCTCTCTGTCTCTGTCTCTCTCTGTTCAAATTTAAAATAATAAATAAATAAATAAAATAATTCTTTTTAAAAAGTTATATTCAGTCAAAATGAACTACAAAAACCAAACCAGGACTGTGTGAAATGCTGGTATTACAGTTTAATATTAATTAAAGTTTATATTAATTGAGCAAAGAAAAAACAACCATTTAATATACAACTTCAAGATTAATTGAGAAAAAAAAAGATTAATTGAGGGGCCAGCAGATGGCATGGTGGTAAAGGGTGCTGGACACCCACATGGCTGACTGCGGGTTAAGTCCCAGATCTGGAGGCTTAAAACTCACTCCAGGCTCATGCACGTGCATACCCAAAATCCCAAGAGGAGAATGGAGGTGAAAGGATTGCTTTCTCACTTTCCCTCCCTCCCTCCCTCCTTCCCTCTGGTCCTGGACTATCTTCCCAAAAGGCAAATCGGACTGTACTGAGTCCTCTGCTGAACGACCCTCAGAAGTGCTGTTTTCTTAGCGA
>NW_006159507.1:34433-50263 GCF_000334495.1 Tupaia belangeri chinensis
GCCGCATTCCCTTCTCCTCCATCCTCCTCTCGGGATCTTGGGCACGCACGCACACGCGCCTGGCATGAATTTTAAGCCACCGGGTCCGGGACACGAACCGCGGTCAACCACGTGGGAGTCCAGCGACATAGCCATTATGCTAACTGCTGGTCCCAAATAAAAGAATTTTTTACGAAAAAAAGATTAATTGAGCAAAGTAAAGAAGGGTAAATATATATTGCATCATATGTACTTTTCTTTTTTTAAAGAATTATTTAATTTTATTATTATTTAATTTGACCAGAGAGAGATACAGAGAGAGAAGGAAAGTGAGAAACCAAGCTGCCAGGTCCTAGACTAGAACCATGGTCATTTATGTGGGAGTCCAGCACCTTTAACACCACAATACCCGCCAGCCCCTATACTTCTCTTTTTAAAAAAAATTTTTTTAGGGACCAGCAGTTGGCATAATGGCTATGTCACTGGACTCCCATGTAGTCGACCTCATTTTGAGTCCCAGACCCGGTGGCTTAAACTCACACTGGGCACGTGTGCATACGTGCCCAAGATCCTGAGAGGAGAATGGAAGAGAAGGGATTGCGGCGTGGCCATCCCCCCAGGGGGCGAGCTCTCACTTTCTGTCTCTCTGTCTCTGTCTTTCTGGTGAGCGCACACTATAGCAAAACCTTCTCCAAAAAAAAACAAAACAAAACAATTTTTTTAAATGAAAGAGGAAGAAGAATCCCAAATAAGAAGGATATGAAGATTATTTTTGTCCTTTTTTTCCCCAAATGATAGGTTTTAGGATTAAGCCTAAGATATTTGTCACCATCACAAATGTTGATTTTGCTATTTTGTTTTATTTTATAATTTTATTGTGGCAAGCACACTTTACATGAGATCTAACTTCTCTTAGTTTGTTTTGTGTGCAAAATTATAAAACCTGAGCCAGGGAAATGCACCAGGAAATGAGGTTTCTTTACCTCACAGTTCTGCAGGCTGGGAAGTCCAAGAAACATCAGGTGCATCTGATAGCTTTGGTGAGGAGGGCCTCGCGCTGCAGCAGAACATTGCGGGAAGAGAAGGGGGCACCGAGCACGTGCTTTGGAGAAGTTCATGTGTCAGAGGGAGCAGGGGCCAGGTTTGCTTTATAGCAATCTGTTTTTTAATCATTTTTTTCTACTTATGGGGACCAGCAGATGGCGTAATGGCTATGTTGCTGGATTCCCACGTGATGGACTATGGTTTGAGTCCCAGACCCAGCAGCTTAAAACTCACTCCAGTGCGTGTGCGTGCGTGCCTAAGATCCCAGGAGGAGAAAGGAGGAGAAGGGATTGCGCCGTGGCCATCCCCCCCTGGGGGTGATTTCTTGCTTTCTGTCTCTCTCTCTGGTGAGATCACAAGTCCTATAGCAAAAATCTCTTTAAAAAATACATTTTTCTCTGTGATGGGGTTCATGTGAGAGTGAGAGAGTGAGAGGAACTTCGACCTTACAGCACTCCCCTTCCTCCAGTCTGTCAGATCTGGCCCCTCACATGAATGTCCAGTGTGTTTCAGGTGGACCTGGGCAGGGACTCTAACCAAGGTCACCTTGTGGGACTGGGCTTCTCTTAAACCTCGCATTCGTGTACCAGGAGGAGCCCTCAACAACCTGCTTCTGTAAACTCCCGTCCCCTGAGAGCAGAAACTCACTGGCCCAGTAAGGCGCAGTCCCCAGAAGAGGATGGAGCCTCCGAGACCGCACCACCTCCCAGTAGGTCTCACCCGCCACGCACGGGTTCCAGCTCCCAGCATTGCCACGCAAACCGAGCCTCAGTGGAGACATGCTGTCTTCAAACCACAGTGCTCCTTATTTATTTTTGGTTATAGGGTGCGTGTGCTCACTGTGAAGGAGAACAGGGTAGGATTTGAGAAATCACCCCCAGAGAGGCGGACACGCCACAGCCCACTCTCAGGATTTGGGGCACACATACACACTTGTCCAGCTGCCACGTCTGGGACTTGAACCACTCAGTTGGCCATGCGGAATCCAGCTGCCTCAACCACTATGCCACCCGCCAGCCTAGCACTTCTTGCATTTTTAAGTATGAGAGACGGTATTGCTGTACAGTGCTGTAGAGCAGATCTTAGAGCCTGTTTTTGTGTAACTGAACCCTTATGCCCATGGATTAGTTGATTAGTAACTCCTCATTTCCTGCTCCCCCCAACCTCTGGCAACCACCATTCCACACCTTGACTCTATGAATTCAGTACTTGAGATAACTCACGGAAGGAGAATGAGGCAGTACTTGTTTTTCCTCAAATCTTTCTGGGTGGTGGGGGAGAAACCTTCAGCCTTAACTGAGATCTGCTTCAGGGAAGACATTGACTTCCTTGCCAAGGTACTCTTCTCCCTGCTGAGACGCAAAGGTGGGGTGTTTTTAGTGGCTGGTTATTTTTTCCCCTGCACCTTCCCTGTTGAATTCTTCACCAGCAGGAAGAGAAAGGCAACCAATGTCTGAGGCCACGCCTTCCACCCAAACTTGATGGGAGCTGAGCTGCTTTCGGGTGTACTGGCTGGAGCTCCTTGGAGGTGAGCAGCTTGGCGGGCCAGGAGACTGACCCTAGCAGGATTTCATTAGGCTTGTAGCTGGAGTGGCTTGGGTGTGTAAATTGCAGGAAGCGCCAAAGAGCTGAAGATGCTGCTCTGAAGCGGTTTGTCAGGAAGGGGTGGCCTCAGGGATCATAAACAGCCCTGCAGCTTTTCAGGAGTTTATGGGCTCCCAGGCCTCCTCCACAATGGGGTGCAGGATGATTCTTAACACCTCATTAAGGTTGTTTTTTACCAAATGCTAATAATAAAACACAGCTCTAAAAGCCTGGCTCATTTTTATTCAGAATCCTCTCCTCTGGTAGAGAAAGAGATGCCATAAACCGGAAACACAATGGAGAGCCTGTATCTTGGTGGACTCATTAAAATGTCTGTGGATAGGGATTCTGGAGAAGTCCAGGCTGGACCTCTGGGGTAGGAAACTGCCCTCCTCTCCTGGCAGAGGTGCCTTCAGTTTCCGGAAAAGGCAGCACCAATACCGGAGGCAGGTCCCACCCGCAAGACCAACACAGATCCCTATGCTGGCTCATCACCACCTGCAGAAGATTACTTGGACTTTTTCTTTCTTTCTTTTTTAAAGAATTATTTTATTGAACTTTATTTCATTTATTTATTTATTTTAATTTGACCAGAGAAGGACAGAGTGAGAGAGAGAGAAAGGGAAAATGAGATAGCAAGCCACCGGGTCCGGGACTCAAACCACGGTTGGCCATATGGGAGTCCACCACTCCCAGCCACCATGCCTACGTGGGAGTCCAGCAACATACCCATTACGCTAACTGCTGGTTCCCAGTTGGCGTATTTTTTAAATATTATTTTTAATTTTTTTATTATTATTTTAATCTTACCAGAGAGAGACAGAGAGAGAAAGGGAAAGTGAGAAAGCAAGCCACCAGGTCCGGCACCCAAACCATGGTCAAGCTCAACCTCAGAGCGGCTGACAGGCAGGACTGCGAGATGCTCTTGGGGAGGGGAGGGCTGTCCGGGCACTGCAGGATGTTTAGCAGGATCCCAATGTCCTGACATTGCCTATGTCCCCTGGGGGTGGGAGCCACAATTGCCCTGGCTGAGAAGCACTGAACTAGAAGGACCCCTCCAGGTCTCCACAGCCGTGGCCTCATCTATGAGCTGGGAGGGCCCTGTCTTTCACAGATAGTTCGGCGTGAGAAGGGACTGAAGCATTGTCTGGCACGTAGTCAGCCTGCAGTAAGTGACCTACTAGTCAATGCTAAGGATTAGGCAGAACTTCCACAGAGTCTGACAGACCGCGATTTGGTGGGGCCATCCTGCCTGGCTGTCTCTCCATCTGGCCAGGGAGCAGGAGCCGGTTTGCAGGCCACGGCGGATGCACATTCGCGAGTGATTTATTGACCTTTCTTCCAACTTGGCCTTTGCCAGTGGAAGAGTCCAGACAGTTACAGAAAACTTGACTTTCTAACATGCACATGCAGTTTAGCCCCAAGATGGATTTCTCCGGGGCACTTTCCTACCTAAGTTAATAAAAACATGCTTGCTTGCTTGCTTCCAAAGCTTCTCTCTGGAGGAAGCTTCTGGAAACCTCAGAAATCCCCATTGGTGCAGGAAGCAGATTTAGGAAGAGAAGGAAGAAGTAGAGCAGCTCGGAGACAGGCTGTGGGGACAGATGGCATTCACAGTAGGACCTCGGACAAGTCCCTGCAGCTTCCGGAGCCTCAGTTTCCTCCCTTGTCAGCGGGTTATGGTAACAGCGGGTCTACTTGACTGTGAGGGTGAAAGTAGAGAAAACACGAGGACCTTTGCCCCGTTGCTGCCACTTAATAAAGCCAATAAGAGGAGCTAAATACGTGAAAATCTCCATTTCCTACTGAGTCCCAGGCATTGCTCCTCCCCAGGGTGCTAAAAAACAGGGTGACCAATTCAGGCTTGCTAGGGATTTTTTTTTTTTGGTGGTGGACCGGAAGTTCTCACATCCTTCAGTCTTGGGCAAACCGGGATGGATGGCCACCCGAAAAGATGACTTTGAAAGTGATTTTCTGGTTCAGTGTCCCGGGCAGAGACCGCGTCAGGGTTAAACTGTGACTAGCTGGTGGTTTGGAAGAAGCCTGGAGCCCCTCGCCACATGGGCCGCTCCAGGAGAGCTGTGCTTTGTGAGTTTCGAGGGGAGGTTTACGAGCACTCTTCTTGAAGGTTTAATGGACCCGGGTGATTTATCCTATCTGGAGAGTCATTGCTATAAGGAGAAACCTGCTCCTCTGAGCTTCTGCTTTCCTTTACCATCAAACCTTTCATCTGCCCGGAGAGTTGTGTCCACCCCTCATAAATAACCTGATTACCGCCACTCAAAGGCATGGCCCGTCTGCCTGAAAGACTGGACTTCTCAAACAGTGGTTTTGTAAACCAGTTTGGCCAGAACATGGGAATATTGAATGGGACATTCTGGGGTGTTGTAAGCGGGTGGGAGGATGAAGAGAGAATGGGTAGTGGGTCCCTGGAGGGGAGCTCAGGGTCACAGCCTTCACACTGTCCTACGTGGCGAAGTCACCTGCCATTTACCTCCTCTGGTGTCTCCGAGTCCTCAATTATGAGAACGCCTGCCTTTGGGGAAACCTTACCACGAGGGGAGAACGATGGCAATGTCCTTGCGTTGTGTTTTAAACCAGAACTTGCCATGTTGATGTTCATGTTCCTTAATCTGCACCTTCACCATGGGGACAGCTAGCCAAGGGTGACTGTGGGGCTGTTGAAATGAGGCAGGTGTGACCGAGGGCCTACATTGTTGACGTTAATTACTTTTTTTAAGAATTATTTTATTCATTATTATTTTTTAGTTTGACTAGAAGAAGAGAGGGAAAGTGGGAGAGCAAACCACCAGGTCCAGGTTCAAGCCATGGTGGGTCATGTGGGAATCCAGAGCCTTAACCACCATGCCACCTGCTGGCCCCGTGTCATTTACGTTTAATTCATTTAAATTTACACAGTCACATGTTGTTGGTGGCTACCATATGCACAATGCATTTCTTTTTCTTCCTGCCAGAGGGCATGTGCACTTGCTGGAGAGAGAGAGAAAGAGACGGGGGTGGGGAGGGCAATAGGGTATGGTCATACGCGATCCTTTCTCTAGCTCGCCTTCCTTCTGCGATTTTGGGCACTCACACACACACGTACACATACTCAGTGTGTTTCTGAAATGGCTGAGTCTAAGACTCGAGCCTCGTGGTCAGCCTCAACCCCCGTGCCATGGACTGGCCCCATTGTAAACCAAGCAGCGATTCATGGTGAAACATTATCATTATGAAGTCTGTGTTCACCATTTCCTCCTCAGGTCCCCACAGTGTAAAGGAAGCCCTACCTCTGCACCCCAGCAGTGGTCCCGTGTTCCCGTAGGAAGATTGTGCTGGTCACATCAGAGTTACCAAATGACTTGGGGTCAGATGTGCCCAAGGTCACTGGAGCCTCGGTTCACTTCTCATACCTGTGAGGGTCAACAGAAAACCTGGAGACTTGGACTAAATTAAGTCTCAGAAAGGGTTCCCTGAAAGCACCGCAGCCAGCCCACTGGTACAGCTGGTGCGGCGATGGAAGCCATGTGCCTGGCCACGGGGTCAGATCCCTGAGTCGGAATCCCTGGGTCAACCTGGAAACACACTGGGCGTGACGCCCAGACTCCCAGGATCCTGATAAGCTGGAGGATGGGAGGGGGTCGTGTGTGACAAGACCCTGTTACCCCATCACACTGGTCAAGGTACAGCTTCTCTCCTTTTTCTCTCTCCAGCGTCCACATGTGTGCTCTCTGTTATGAAATTTTTTACAATGTGAAATTGTAGAATGATTCTATCTTGTATTTAAAATCGAAGAAAGCATTCAAACAGTTAAAAATTAGGACCAGCAGACAGCGTAATGGTTGTGTCACCAGACACCCACGTAGTCCATCATGGTTTGAGTCCTGGACCTGGTGCCTTAAAACTCACGCCGGGTGCACGTGTGCGTGCGTGCCCAGGATCCCGAGAGGAGAATGGAGGAGAAGGGATGGCGGCGTGGCCATCTGCCCAGGGGGGTGCTTTCTCACCTTCTGTCTTTATGTTTTTCTCTGTCTCTTTGGCACGTGCATGTGCCCTATAGCAAAAATCTCTCAAAAAAAACCCAAAGTATAAAATTAAAAGTGAACAATACGGACCCCTTGTCTTTCTACGCGCCTCACTGCCACTCACCTGGGTCCCCCTCAGCCCATCGCTGTTTCCTGTTTATTGATTGTAGTTTGCTAACAGGTACGTATGCTCGCTGAGGACACAGAAAGAACGAGAAAGAGAGAAGGAAAGTGAGAAATCACCCCCCAGAGCGATGGTCATGCCCCAGTCCCTTCTTCTCCATTCTCCTCTCAGGATTTTGGGAACACATGCACATGTACCTGGGGTGATTTCCAAGCCACTGGATCTAGGACTCAAACTGCTTAGTTTGCCGAGTGGGATCCAGCCACATTACCATCGCTGGCCTCAGATCACTACCCTTAACAGCTCTGGCTAAATTATACCAGGTTTTTTCTACATACTTAAAAAGATGTATGTTTTGGGCCGGCAGGTGGCATAGTGGTTAAGAACACTGGACTCTCACATGGCTGACCATGGTTCAAGTCCCGGACCTGGTGCCAGCTTGCTTTCTCTCTCTCTCTTTCTCTCTCTGGTCAAATTAAAAAACAAATAAGTAAATAAATAAAGTTCAATAAAAGAATTCTTTTTTTAAAAAAAAGTATGTTTGTATGACCAGCAGATGGCATAGCAGTTACATCACTGGGCTCCCACATAGCTGATGGCTATTCGAGTCCTGGACCCCAAGACTTGAAACTCACACTAGGCACACGTGTGTTTGTGTGTGTGTGTGTGTGTGTGTGTGTGTGTGTGTCCAAAATCCCAAGAGGATGAAGGAGAAGGGACTGTGGTATGGCCATCCCCCCTGGGGAGAGATTTCTCGCTTTCTATCTGTCTCTCTTTGTCTCTCAGGTGAGTGTAAGTACCCTATAGCAAGAAAAAATCTCTAAAACAACCTTATGTTTGGGGCCAGCAGGTGGCATGGTGGTTAAGGGTGCTGGACTCCCACATGGCTGACTGCTATTCAAGTCCTAGGCCTGGCGGCTTGCTTTCTCACTTTCTTTCTCTCTGTCCCTCTCTGGTCAAATTAAAAATAAAGAAAAATAAAGAAAAAAAAAGTATGTTTATGGATAGTTCGGATAGTTCTTTCTGTAAAAATGAGATCAATTATGTATACTGATCTATATTTTGCTAAATTTTTATTTTGACTTTATAATAAGTACATTAAACAATTTTTATTGTAAAATTTTCAAAAATGCAAAAATGTACAGAACTGCCAAAACCTCCACATCACGGCCTGCTTCTACTCCCCTCTCTGGAAGAATGACTGGCTTCATTTCGATGTGCAGTCTGCCCAGTATTTATCTGCATTTGTACACAGCTTTATCTGTCTGTGGGCTTTTAAAAATACATTAAGTGGGAGGCCATCGGATGGCAAGGTAGTTGAGTCATCAACTCCCACCTGGATGAGCATGGCTCAAGTCCCGGACCTGGAAGCTTTCTCTCTCTCTCTCTCTCTCTGTGTATGTGTGTGTGCGTCTCTGGTCACATTAAGAAAATAATAAGTAAAATTGATAAATAGTTCTTTTAAAAAATACACAAGTGGGAGCCAGTCAATGGCTAGTGGTTGATGTGCTGGACTCCACATGGCCAACTGTGAAGTTAGAGTCCTGGACCCTGCGGCTTGAAAATCACGCTGGGCACATGTGTGCGCACGCGCCCCAAACCCCGAGAGGAGAAGGGACGGCTTTCTGTCCCTTTCTTCTTTCTTTCTCTTTCTCTTCCTTCCTTTTATTTATTTCTCCCATGGAGAGATGGGCATCCCCAACAGTCTTCATGACACGATGCACCCCAGCATTAGCCAGCCAAGACCGCAGGCACACGCACACACACCCCGCGTGTACAGAGAGTCCAGGGTGCAAAGCTGGGACCATCTCATTCAGCCTCAGCCCAGGGAATTGAGTCCTGGCCCCACCTTTCTTTTTTCTTTCTTTTTTTTTTGGAGAGGTTCTTTATAGGGTATGTGTGCTCACCAGAAAGACAGAGAGAAGCAGAGAGACAGAAGCAAGAAATCACCCCCATGGGGGGGGATGGCCACAATCTCTTCTCCTCTATTCTCCTCTCAGATCTTGGGCACGCATGCACATGCACTCGGCATGAGTTTAAGGTACCAGATCTGGAACTTGAACTGCAGTTGACTACATGGGAGTCCAGCAACATAGCCATTACGCCAACTACTGGTCTTGCTGCCCTTCTAAAATGTAGACAGTTCTAAATTTGTGGCCAGCTCATGGCACAGTGGTTAAGCACTGTGCAGAGAAAACCAGATCCCACATGGGATTCTAGGGGGGGTTCTAGTCCTAGTCCAGGCAGCAACATGCCAGGCAAGAACACATGTGCCCAGAATTCCCAATGGCATGCAGAAATGGAAGAAGGATTGCAGTGTGTGATCAGGCCTCCTTTGAAGGGTATTTTCTCTCTCTCAGGTGAACTCAAGTGTCCTCTGGCAAATTAAAGAATATTAAATTTATAATTAAGCCGGTAGTACAGATCCGTGGACATTGAAAGATATTCAATAAATGGTGCAAAATAACTAGCTTGCCATTGGGGAAGAAATGAAACTGGTTCCTGTCCCAGCATATATAAAAATCTCTCTAAAAGATGCATTTTATAATATATGAATTATATCTCAAACCAAAATCTACTCAGGGTTGTTAAAGACTTAAATGTGAAGGGCCAGCAGGTGACATGGTAGCTGGGATCTGAACACTCACATAGCTAACTGTGGTTCAAGTCCCGGATCAGGTGGCTTACTTTCTTTCTCACTTTCTTTCTCTATCTGTCTCTCGTGAGCACATGTGTCCTGTAGCAAATTTAAAAATAATAATAATGATAAATAGGGACTAGCAGATGGTATAATGGTTATGTCGCTGGACTCCCACATGGTCAATTGTGGTTTGAATCCTGGACCCAGAGGCTTCAAATTCATGCATGCAAAATCCCAAGAGGAGGATGGAGAAGCGACTATGGCATGGTCATCCCTCCTGGGGAGTGATTTCTCACTTTCCCTCTCTCTCTCTCACCTCTCTCTCTCTGTCTGTCTCTCTCTGGCGAGTACACTCACCCAAAAGCAAACAAACAAACAACGACAAACCCTGTAGGAAGTGAGGGGCAAGCCACACAGATACCTGGTGGGAGGACAAGAGTGCAAAGATCCTGGGGCAGGATCACGCATGGAGACCTCAAGGAGAAGCAAGGAGGCCGAGGTGGGGAAATGAGAAAAACAAGAATGGCAGGAAGTTACTTCCGAGAGGGATGGGACTGATGATTCAGGGGCTCGTAGGTTACAGTTAAGACACCAGCCTTTACTGAGTCAAGTGGGAGCCATGGGAGAGTTCTGAAACAGGAGGGATGTGATCTCACTTAGGTTTTTATTATTTATTTATTCTTTTTTTTTGGAGAGGTTTTTGCTATAGGGCATGTGCGCTCACCTGAGAGACAGAGAGACAGAAAGTGAGAAATTACCCCCCCAGGGGGATGGCCATGTCACAGTCCCTTCTCCTCCATTCTGCTCTTGGGAGCTTGGGTGCGCACATACACACATGTGCCTGGCATGAGTTTAAGCCACCGGGTCCGGGACTCGACCCGTGGTTGGATACATGGGAGTCCAGCGACATAGCCATTATGCTAACTGCTGGCCCCAGGTTTTTATTATTTTTTTAAAAAAATTTTTAAAGAGGTTTTTGCTATAGGACACTGCACTTGCTGAGGAGACAGAGAAACACAGAGAGACAGTAAGCGAGAAATCATCCCCCAGAGGGGATAGCCAGGCTGCAATTTCTTCTCCATTCTCCTCTTGGGATTTTGGGCACGCACACACCTGGTTTGAGTTTTAAGCTGTCGGGTCTAGAACTCAAACCCTGGTCAACTACGTGGGAGTCCAGCGACGTATCATCACGTCATCTGCTGGTCTCATAGGTTTTTATTCTTATTGTATTTTTAATTTGGCCAGAACCATGCATGTGCTCACCAGAGAGAGAGAGAGACAGAGAGACAGACAGAGAGTGGGAAAGTGAGGACACATCCCCCCATGGGATAGTCATGCCTCAATCCTATCTCCTCCACTTTCCCCTTCGTTAGGATGTTGGGCACATATACTAACATGCCCTGTGTGTTTCTCCGGTCATTGAGGCAGGGCTCAAACTGCTTAGTCAGCCATGTGGGATCTGGCTGCCTTAACTACCACGCCATGGGGTAGCCCTCACTTAGGTTTTCGTTTTGTTTTTATTTTAGAATTAATTTACCAGGACCAGCAGATGGTGTAATGGCTACATTGCTAGATTCCCATGAAGTTGACTGCAGTTCGAGTGCTGAACCCAGTGGCTTAAACTCACGCCGGGCACGTGTGCGTGCGTGCCCAAGATCCAAAGAGGAGAATGGAGGAGAAGGGATTGCGGCATGGCCATACCCCCTGGGGGGTGATTTCTCGCTTTCTGTTTCTCTGTCTGTCTGGGGAGCGCACGCGCCCTATAGCAAAAAAAAAAAAAAGAGAGAGCGAGAGCGAGAGAGAAAAGAATTAATTTACTTAACTTCATTTATTCATTTATTTTAATTTAATCAGAGAGGGACAGAATGAGAGAGAAAGAGAGAGAAGGAAAGTGAGAAAGGAAACTGCTAGGTCTGGGATTCGAACTGTGGTCGGTCATGTGGGAGTCCAACGTCTCAACCACCATACCACCTGCTGCATCCCTCTATCTTTAAAGAATTATTTAATTTTATTTATCATCACTATTTTTTTTTTTTTTAAATTTTTAATAGGGTATTCACACTCACCAGAGAGAGAGAGAAAGTAAATCACCAGTTCCAGGACTTGAACCACTCTCGGCCATGTGGGAGTTCAACACCATGTCACCTGCTGGCCCTGCCCAATTTCTTTTATTGTTATTTTTCTTTAAGAATGATTTCATTGGGCCAGCAGGTGGCGTGGTGGTTAAGGGCGCTGGACTCCCACATGACTGACCGTGGTTTGAGTCTCGGACCTGGTGGCTTGCTTTCTCACTTTCTCTCTCTCTCTCTATCCCTCTCTGGTCAAATTAAAATAAGTAAATAAAATCAAAGTTAAATAAAATAATTCTTTTTTAAAAAATTATTATTATTATTTTCCAGTTTGATCAGAGAGAGAGAGAAAGGTAAAGGGAAAAACATGAGTCACCAGGTCCAGGGCTCGAACCACTGTTGGCCATGTGGGAGTCTAGCACCCTTAACCACCACGCCACCTGCCAGCCCCAATTCCTTTTATTATTATTTACTTTTTTTTTAAGAGCAATTTTTGCTATAGGGCACGTGAGCTGGCCAAAGAGACAGAAAGTAAGAAATCACCCCCTTCTCCTTTAGTCTCCTCTTAGGATTTTGGGCGTGCACGCACAAGTGCCTGGCATGAGTTTTAACCTGCAGGGTCCAGGACTCGAAACATGGTTGACAATGAGTGAGTCAAGTGACGTAACCATTACACCATCTGCTGGTCCCTTTATTATTATTTTTTAAATTTACATTTCATCATTGTACATCTTTACGGCTTATACTTGGTTTTTCCCAGCATGCATGCAGTGCGTGTCAATCAAGTCAAGGATACTATGGTACACATCATCAACAGACCACTTTCCACTGTGTCTCTGCAGGGTTTCCCCTCTGACCCCCTCCGTACCCTCCCCTACAACTCACGCCCTCCTAACTCTGGTATCCACCCCTGCCCTCCCTGCTCTTCTACCTCCCACTCTCAGTATCTGCCTCGATTCCTTTTCCTCCTTTTCCCTCACAGAAACCTTAGCCGTCAGTCTGGAGTGCAGGTTTCCAGAACTTTGCCAAGTGCCTGTCCATCCCCAATGCACATCTGTAGAGATCTCCTTGCACTGTTTCATTTTGTAACCTCCGCTTGGCCCTCACTAATCTGTGCGGGACTTGGAACTTCCCGCGTTGGTACACAGGGACTTGTCTCTGTACTCACCACCACGGAATCTTTCTGCAGTTCGCAGAGAGCCCACGGCTCGACTGTTCCGAGTCCCCTTGACTGACAGTTTCCCCAGGAACGCGTCAGCCGCATCCCTGCCTCTGTGCGAGGGGCCCTTCTCAGCCGCTATCTGAGCGAGCTGAGCGTGTGACGGGGTAACCAGACAGGCCAAAGCCTTGTGCCCCTGGGACTTTACACTCAGTCTCTAAAATCTGTGATATGAACAAGGAAGGGGTCCTCGAAAAGTTCTTGAACAATACATTTTATGAGAAAATTGCATGGATTTTTTGTGTGTGTGGCACCAGTATAAAGTCATTCTGTAATTCCATCTTTTTGCATGAAATTTTTGAAGTCCCTGCTAATTTGTTCTCCATCAGTGAGTCAGAATGACCTGGTGCAGACAGAAAGGACCGCAGAATCAAGCCAAACTTACCTGGGCCCCACCTGCTGGCACAGTGAATGGCAAACTGGAATGCTGGAGACTACGTGACCTATTGTGGGTTTGAATCCTCCGGTCGGCCTGAACACTCACCAGGTGTGAGCACAGGCACCCAGGACCCTGGAATGGGAGGGCTGGGGAAACGCACACCCGGTGACATCCTGTTGAAGGTGCTTCTCTCTCACTCACCCTCTTTTTCTCTTCTCTTTCTCTCTTGCAAATGCATACACTCTGTGTTATTAGTAAAATAAATACACTTTACAAAACATTGAACTTGTCTGAACCCAGCCTCTTACACCTGCTTTAAAGCCTTGTGCAGAATTGCTTTTCTTGCACAGCGTTAGCGTCACAGCTGCCCTCCTCAGGGACAGCCAGGAAGACTGAGAGGCACCTGCTCTTCAGGAAATGCCTGGTAGACCGTTACAAGAAAAATGCAGTCTGTGTGTCTCTTTCCCATAGATCAGCGCTGTCCTGCTTGGATTTTTCATTGCCAAATTTTAACCAGTCCCATAGCCTACAGGTTAACAAAGCTGAGTCTCACATGGCTCACTAAGGTTCGAATCCCAGCCCTGGCAACTGGAAAAACGGACCAGGCATGTGTGTGTACATGCCCCAAATCCCTATTAGATGAAGGAAAGAAGAAGGGGTGTATGTGACCATACCCTTTTGTGGGTGCTTTCTCTGTATCTCTGTTTCTCTCTGATGAGTGCATGTGCTTTTTGGCAATGAAAAATCGATTCTCTAAGTGACTAAAATAACAAGCCAAGATTTAAGAAAACTCTGAATATTTAGATTTCCTGCCCATTATAAACTAGGATGTGGGGGAGCATAAAGGGAGGGGGACACTTACAGGAGGAGATTTGTGACAAGATTCTGGGTTTTTCCCACTCTCCCCAACCTGATAATTAATAGGAGCCAGGAAGAAGCCCTGTATCTCCAAGCCTGGTTCCCGCTGCACCGGCACTCCAAACATCTGAAGGAAAAACAGTTTGTTAATTGCTGTCTAGACAGTTTATTGCGGCAATAAGATCAAAACCCAGAATCCTAAGGTTTGTGGTATGAATCACGCAGACTAAACAATTGTTTTATTGCATTTACAGAGAGCTTGATTTATAACTTTGCTGGGTAATAAAATTCCTTCGTGGTTTATCCAAAATAATTTTGCTCCTTTTACACCACTCCGGGTTGTTAAAATGTGTTCTCTGTCACATCTAAACAGTTTCTTATCAGATGTCTTGTTGTCATCAAGTAACTAACAAACAGGGCCAGGGTCCAGTCCATCCTGGCAGGGCCCAAGTGGAGGCCGGTGGGCTGGCTGGGGGATTTGTAACCCCGCTGTCACACCCAGAGGCTTCCACCCAGTGGACAGTTCCTAGACCCTGGGCCCCGCAGCCTTTTGCCTGGTTTGTCAGCAAAGGCCTGGTCTGAGTGGGATGGGCAGGGCCAGCCAGCTCTCTGGTGTCTCGGAGACCAGGGACCGACATCCTCACTGATGGCAGCCCTGTCTGTCCCCTGATCACCTGTGGAGTGTGAGGGGCGGAGGAACAGGCCGGCCTGCACTTATCTGCTGGTCACGCAACCCTGCAGCTGTCCAGTGGAATGGCTGCCCTCTGTGAGCAGAGGAGGGGTCGGAGCTCAGAAAGGACAAGTCGTCAGGGCTGAATGCTGGGAAGTGCAGGTACTTCCAGCTCCGAGGTCAGGGCTCTTGGGCTTCAGAAGCAACTGGGAATTAGCTCCCCCGGATTTTTATGTACACATTCCCTAAAGGGGATGTGCCTGTTTCATTCTCTCCCTTTTCACCCCTGCACTGGCTGCAGCAAAATTCTGGTGAGAGGCAGCGAATCCCCAAGGCCCTGGAATCGAATGCTAATTTTAAACGTTAGCATGACATTTACATAACATAGCATTAATCATTTTAATTTTTGTTGTTAATGTCCTTTTTTTTAAGTCAAGGGGCAGGCTTGTGCTCACGAGAAAGAGACAGTGAAACAGAGGAGAGGCAGAAAGCACCCACAGTGGGCCATGGAGAGGAGAGTGGAGGAGAAAGGATTGTGGTGTGGCCATCTTCCCTAGGGGGTGATTTCTCACTTCCTGTCTGTCTGTCTCTCTGTTTCTCCCGTGAGCACACGTGCCCTATAAGCAAGAATCTCTCTCTAAAATCAAACACATACTCCACTGTGTATGTAATTCATTTATCTATCCAGACACTAGCTGGTGGACATTTAGGTCCTTTACACCTTCGGCTGTTATAAATAATGCCGCTGTGAACACGTGTGTACCTGTATGTGTCTGGTTATGAGTGTCTGTTTTTAATTCTGTTGAGTTTACATCTAGAAGTGGAATTAGATCACATAGTAATTCTCTGTTTAGCATTTTGAGGAACTACCAACTATTTTTCACAATAGCCGAACCATTTTACATTCCTACCAGCAATGTACAAGTGTTCTAATTTCTTTTTTTTTTAAGGAATTATTTTATTTTAACTTTATTTATTTATTTTAATTTGACCAGAGAGGGGCAGAGTGAGAGGGGCAGAGAAAGGCACCAGGTCTGGGACTCAAACTGTGGTTTGCCATGTGGGACTCCAACGCCCTTGACCACCTGTTGGCCCCCTAATTTCTTTTTTTCTAAAAGGTACTTTTTTAAAAAAAGAATTATTTTAACTTTATTTATTGATTTATTTTAATTTGATAATAGAGAGATAGAGGGAGAGAGAGAGAGAGAGAGAAAGGGAGAAGGAAAGCCACTGTTACC
>NW_006159507.1:50379-55725 GCF_000334495.1 Tupaia belangeri chinensis
ATTCATCCCCCCCCCTTTTTTTTTAATTTAACCAGAGAGAGAGAGAGAGAAAGAGAGACTCAGCCACCAGGTCTGGGACTCGAACCATCATCAGCCATGTGGGAATGTCCAGGACCTTAACCACCATGCCATCTACTGGTCCCTTTTTTTATTTAAAGAGAGATTTTTTTTTTTACTATAGGGTATGTGTGCTTGCGAGAGAGGTGATGGTCATGCCGCCATTCCTTTGCCTCCATTCTTTTCTCAGGATTTTGGGCACATGCATGCAAGTGCCTGGTGTTAGTTTTAAGCTACTAAGTCCAAGACTCAAAGTGGGGTCAACCCGTGGTCCAGCAACGTAACCTTTACGCCATCTGCTGGTCCAAAGGGTTATAATTTCTCCATGTCCTCTCCAACACTTATTTTCTAGTTTTCTTTTTATATTTGTGTTTTTTTATTTTAAGAATTATTTATCATTTAATTTTATTTATTATTACTTTTTAATTTGCTATAGTGCACATGCACTCACCAGAGAGAGAAAGCAAGAAAGCAAGCTGCCAGGTCAGGGACTTGAAGTGTGGCTGGCCATGGGGAAGTCTAGCACTTACCATGATGCCCCCTGCTGGCCCATTTTTCCCCATAATCGCTGTCCTAATGGATATAAAGTGGTGACTTCCTGTGGTTTCACTTTGTTTTCTCTGAGGACTAATGATGCTGAGTATCTTATGTGCTTTTCTGGTCACATCTTTGAACAATAAGGATACGATTCAAGTTCCTTGCCCATATTCTGATAGGTCGCTTGCCTTTTTATTGTTGATTTGTAAGAGTTCTAGCTAGGGCCAGCAGATGGCACAGAGGTTAAGGTTGCTGAATCCCATGTGGCCAACAGCACAGTTCAAGTCCCAGACCAGGCGGCTTACAAAACATGCCTGACGTGTGTGCATGGGTGCCCAAAATCTCTAGAGGAGAATGGAGAAGGGATTATAGTGAGGCCATCCTCCCTGGGACAGGGGTTTGGGGGAGCGGGGAATGTCCTTTCTCACTTTCCCTCTTTCTCTATCTCTCTCTGGCAAGTGCATGCTTCCTATAACTAAAAACAACAACAACAACAAACAACCAAAAAATTTTTTGATATGTCTTAGATACCAAGCCCTTATCAAATATATGATATGCAAACATATTGCCCTATATATGGACCACCTTTTTTTCTTTCTTGATAATATCATTTGATTCACGAAAGTTTTTGTTTCTTAAAAATTTGCTGTAGTGGGGCCAGTAGATGGTGTGATGATTACATTGTTGGACTCCCACATGGCTGACCACGGTTTGCGTCCCAGACCCGGTGGCCTGAAACTCACGCCAGGCATGTGTATGCACGTGCCCAAAATCCCTAGGGGAGAATGAAGGAGAAGGGACTGTGGTGTGCCCATCCCCCCAGGGGTGATTTCTCCTTTCTGTCTCTTTGTCTCTGCAGCCAGCACATGCGCCCTATAGTAAAAATCTCTCTTTAAAAAGGAAAAAATTGCTATAGGTTATGCATACCTACCAGAGACAGAGAGAGAGAGACAGAGAGAGAAATCATCCCCCGGGAGGAGGGCCATGCCACAATCCCTTTTCCTCCATTCTCTTCTCAGGATTTTGAGCATGCGCATCCACACGCCCTGTGCTTTTCAAGCTGCCAGTCCAGGACTTGAACCACATAGTTGACCATGTAGGATCTAACTGCCTTCACCACCACCCCCTGGCTGACCCCAAAACGTTTTAATTTTGGGAACCAGCAGTTAGCGTAATGGCTATGTCGCTGGACTCCCACATAGTCGACCGCGGTTTGCATCTCGGACCCGGTGACTTAAAACTCATGCCAGGCGCATGTGCATGTGTGCCCAAGATCCCGAGAGGAGAGTGGAGGAGAAGGGATTGAGGCAGGGCCATCCCTCCTGGGAGGTGATTTCTCGCTTTCTGTCTCTCTGTCTCTCTCTGTCTGTCTGGCGAGCGCACGCACCCTGTAGCAAAAACCTCCCAAAAAAAAAAAACTTTTTAATTTTGATGAAGTCTAGATTATCTATTTTTTCTTCTGTTATTCATGTTTTTGTGTCGCATCTAAGAACCATTGCCAAGTCTGAGGTCATGGGAGGTACCCTGTTTTCTCGTAACGGTCTCATGGTTTTGGCCCTCACTGTTTTTTAACTAACGTCTGTATGTGGTGTGATGGAAAGGTCTCACTTCATTCCTTCATTTATTATTTTTTTTAAAGAAAGGCTTTTTTCCCCTTTAATTTTATTTGTCATCATTATTTTTAACATTTTTTAGAGAATTCTTTTATTTAATTTTATTTATTCATGTATTTTAATTTGACCAGAGAGGGACAGAGTGAGTGAGAGAGAGAGAGAGAAGGAAAGTGAGAAAGCACACCGCCAGGTCCAGGGCTGGAGTTGCAGTGGGCCATGTGGGAGTCCGTGCCCTGACCCACCACGCCACCTGCTGGCCCCAGCACTTCATTCCTTTGCATTTGACCACCCAGTTGTCCCAGCATGGATACTAATGTTTGTTTGTTTTTTTTTAATGGAATGGTTTACAAATTCGCGTGTCATTCTTGCGCAAGGGCCTTGCCAGTCTTCTCTGTATTGTTCCAGTTCTAGCATGTGTGCTGTCGAGGTGAGCATAGGGATACTAAATTTGTGGCCACTCTTCTGGTCCGATTTTCAAAGACATCTCTAAAGCTCACAAGGGCTTTTAAATATTTTTTCTAGTGTTTCAGGATTTAAATCCTCATTCTTCCCTGCTACCGGTTTACAACCTCCATAGGCCACTTTGCCACTCAAAGCCTTTGTGCCTTAGCTACGAAAGGGGACTCATGCAATTATCCTAATAGTGTACTCTTCCTAAGGTTTCTTTGAGCACCTGGTAAGAATGAGTGTCAGGGCTGGCAGGTGGTGTGGTAGGTAAGGCGCTAGGCTGCCACATGGCTGCCTTCAGTTCGATTCCCAAAATTGGCAGTTTGCTTTTTCGCTTTCCCTTTATCTCTGTCTCTGATCAAATTTAAAAAGTAATAGTAATCCGGGCCAGCAGGTGGTATAGCGACTAAGGCACTGGAATCCCACATAGCCATCCATAGTTTGAGTCCCAGACTTGGTGGCTTAAACTCACACCAGGCACGCGTGCGTGCGTGCCCAAGATCTGAGAGGAGAATGGAAGACAAGGGTTTGTGACGTGGCCATCCCCCTAGGGGGTGATTTCTCGCTTTCTGTCTCTGTCTCTCTGGTGAGCGCACGTGCCTGTAGCAAAAACCTCTCAAAAAAACAAAAACAAAAAAAACTTATACCAGGTGCATGTATGTGTGTGCATGCCCAAAATCCCAAGAGAAAAATGGAGAAGGGGTTACAACGAGGCCATCCCCCCAGGGGATAATTTCTAGCTTTCTGTCTGTCTGTCTGTCTGTCTGTCTCTCTCTCTCTCTCTCGTGAACTCATGCATCCTATAGCAAAAATCTCTCTTGGGACCAGTAGATGGCGAAATGGTTATGTTGCTGGACTCCCATGTAGTAGATGCGGTTCGAGTCCCAGACCTGGCGGCTTAAAATACACTAGGTGCATGTGTGTGCATGCCCAAGATCCCAAAAGGAGAATGGAGGAGAAAGGATCATCCTCCCTGGGGTGGTGTGATTTCTTGCTTTCTGTCTCCCTTCTTACTTTGTCTCTCCAGCGAGCACACACACCCTATAGCAAAAAAACTTCCTATTAAAAAATAAAAATCTCTCTCCAAAAAAAGAAAAAAAGAAAAAAGATAACAAATAGAATTAAATAAATAAATAATTGTATTAAAATAAAAAAGAAGTGAGGGTAAAGTGCTTCATCTGATAACCAGAACATGTGGGTGTTAGGCCCGGTAGGGCATCCTCAGCCTGCCACCGTCATCCAGGTGGCAAGGCTACTGTCCCCAGGATGACTGGAGGCCCACTCCCGTTCTGGGATATGGGCATAAGAAGATTAGCTGCAGCAATGCTACAGGGTCCCAGACCCAACCACAGCGTGAGGCCGTGAGCCTCTCCGGCCAGCACATGCTCCACTTTGTGGGTATCAGCTTATTTGGGTGCACTCGCGTGGAGGTCAGAGTGCGTCCTCCGCGGGGACAGTAGGTAAGCCAGGCCCTCTCCACCTTGCCCTCCGGAGACAGCAGGAGCACAGGACTAGATCCAGTCCTGTCAGGTGGAGCCCGGCTGAAGGAAAGGGCTGGGGCCAGCCGACCTGCGCTGCATTCCAGAGACAGTCTTCCAAGGTCACCTTCCCTCAGGCCTGCCCTTTTCAGCCGGAGCCGCTCCACCCCACAGTCGCCAGCAGGAGCCGCTCCACCCCACCCTTGCATTCCCCTTCCCTGCCAGCTGCCAATCCTCTCCAAGCCCTTATCTCTTCCTAAACTTTATATATTTTATTCATGTGTTTATATCTCCCCACCCTCTGTAGAGTACAAACTTCTTGGAAGCAGGGATTTTTTTCTTTGTCCATGTTAGAGTGCCAAACCAAAAGGCAGAGACAGAGAGAGATGACCACCCCCAAGGTCTGGGCCCGTTGGCACCCCTTCTCCAGTTCCCGAGCCTGTCTGATCCCCTGTGCTTGCACATGTACCTGGCTCGTCTCAGGCTGACCGAGCCAGGGATTCGCACCACGGCTGCCACGTCGGATCTGGTCCTCTGAGCAGAGCTTTGCTTCTGTGCCACAGAGCTGGCCGGGTGTGGGGAGGACGTGGGTAGACTCCGTGCATAGAGCCAAGAACAGCGCTCATACGTGGCAGGCGCTCGGTGAACATTAGGTGCATGAATGAAATCGAGAGGAAAAGACTTCCTGGCCACAGGACGCCTGCACACTCTCCTGCGGAGTGCCTGCCGGCCTCTCTTCCTGAGGACTCAGGCTCAGGGCCTTGGGCAGGTCACTGTACACCGTCTTCCTTAAACTTATTTTCAAATTATTTTCTAGGGGCTGGCAGATGGCTCGGTTGGTAAAAGCGTTGGACTCCCACATGACCAACAGTGAGTTGAGTCCCAGACCTGGTGACTTGCTTTCTCACTTTCCGTCTCTCTCTCTCACTCTGTCCCTCTCTGGTCAAATTAAAATAAATAAATAAAGTTAAATAACATCATTCTTTTAAAAAATTTCTTTCTATTTGTGGAAAATGATCCTGGTTTTCCAGTGAAAGAATTTATATAAATGTCCTGTTATGAATGAACTTATTTAAATTATTTTTTAAAGAATTATTGAATTTTATTGGGTCCAGCAGTTAGCATAATGGCTATGTTGCTGGACTCCCACGTAGTCGACTGCGGTTGGAGTCCCGGACCCGGTAGCTTAAACTCACGCCGGGCGCGTGTGCTTG
>NW_006159507.1:55763-65490 GCF_000334495.1 Tupaia belangeri chinensis
GATTGCAGTGTGGCCATCCCCCCTGGGGGGTGATTTCTCGCTTTCTATAGTCTCTCTACCTCTCTCTGTCTGTCTGGAGAGCACACGTGCCCTATAGCAAAAACCTCTTAAAAAAATAATTATTTAATTTTATTTATCATTATTATCATTATTATTATTATTTAACTTTTGCATAGGGCATGTGTACTCACCGGAGAGAGAAAAATTGGGAAAGCAAGCCTCTAGGTAGAGGACTAGAACCATGGTTGACCATGTGAGAGTCTAGCACCTTAACCACCATGCCACCTGCTGGCCCCTTAAATTCTTTTTATAAAAATTTCTTCCTGGTGGGACCAGCAGTTGGCGTAATGGCTATGTCGCTGGACTCCTATGTAGTGGTTCGAGTCCCAGACCCAGTGGCTTAAACTCACACCAGGCACATGTGCATGTGTGCCCAAGATCCAGAGAGGAAAATGGAGAAGGAATTGCAGTGTGGCCATCCCCCTTGGGGCGATGATTTCTCACTTTCTATTTCTCTATCTCTTCCTGTCTTTCTGGCAAGCGCATGTGCCCTATAGCAAAAACCTCTCCAAAAAATAAAAAAAGAGATTGTGGCCATCCCAGGAGTGGGGAGGTGGTGGTGGGTGGGGAGTACTTTCTCAGTTTTCCTCTCTGTCTCAGTGGGTGCACGCCCATAGCAAATTAAAAACAAGAAAACTTCCAGGCCAGCCAGAGGCCTGGTGGTGGAGGTGGCTGGATCCCATGTGCCCGACTGCTTGGCCTGGTCCCAGACCCAGTGGCATGAGAAACATGCCAGCCATGTGCACATAGGTGTCCCACATCCTGACTTGATGAGGAAAGAGAGGAGAAAGGATGCTGCTATGACCGCACCCCAGGAGGGGGAACTCCCACCCTTTCCCTCTCTGCCTCTCTGCCTCTAGCTAATTAAGAAAGAAAAGAAAAGGCCAGCTCCAAAAGGCTACATAGTGTCTGACTCCATTTCTGTAAGGTCTTGGGAATGATGAAACCATACAAATGTACACCCTGGCCAGAGTTGCCAGGAGTCAAGGAGGGGAAGGGGCAGGAGGGAAGACCGGCTGGCTATAAGGAGGCACCGGGAGGGATCCCTGGGGTGGTGGAATTGTTCCGTCCTGACTGTCCAAGTCAACATCCGGATTGTGATTTGGACTAAAGTTTTATACAATGTTGCCATTAGGGGAACTGGGTAAAGCCTGCATGGGATCGTCAGTATAATTTCCTAAAACTGTGTGCCAATCGATCTCAAAAAGTTCAAGTGAAAAAACAACATGGGGGTGCTGGCAGATGGTATGGTGGTTGGGGTGTTGGACTCCCACATGGCTGACTGTGGTTCAAGTCCAGGACCTGGCGGCTTGCTTTCTCACTTTTCCTTTCTCTGTCCATCTCTCTCTGGTCAAATTAAAAAATAATAATACATAAAATTAAATAAATAATTCTTAAAAGAAAAAAAAAAATGCCAGGAGCTGGCAGGTGGAGTGGTAGTTGAGGTGGTGGATTTCCACAAGATTGACTGTGGTTTGAGTCCTGGACTTGGTGGCTTGGTTTCTTGCTTTCCCTTTCTTTCTCTCTCTGGTCAAATTAAAAAATGAATTATAGGGACCAGCAGATGGTGTAACAGTTACATCTCTGAATTCCCACATAGTTGACTACAGTTCAAGTCCTGGACCCGGTGACTTAAAACTTGCGTGTGTGTGTGTGCGCGCGTGCCCCAAATCTCAGGAGAATGGAGAAGGGATTGTGGTGTGGCCATCTCCCCGGAGGTGATTTCTCACTTTCTTTCTCTGTCTCTCCAGCAAGCACACGTACCCTATAGCAAAAATCTAACAACAAATACAATTTAAAAAATAAATAATTTTATTTTTAATGCCCAGCCTTGGGGACCAGCAGGTGGCGTGGTGGTTAAGGTGTTGGATACTCCCACCCCCCCCCCCCCCAGTCCCTGCCTCCGCCCCACTCCCCCTCATGTGTGTCTCTCTCTGGTCAAATTAAAATAAGTAAATAAAATAATTTTTTTTTTAAATTAAGGGAATTCAATTTAAAAAAAAAAAGTGCCCAGCCTCCAGGTGGTGTGGTGGTTAAAGCGCTGGATCCCACATGGTCAACTATGCGGTTCAAGTCTTCCACCCTGTGGGCTGAAAGACACACCAGGTATAGGAATGCCCAAAATCCTGAGAGGAGAATGGAGGGATTTCTGTATGTCCACTCTCCCTGGACAGTGCCTTCTCACTTCACCTTTCTCTGTCTCTCTGTTGCTCTCCTGTGAGCATATATATCCTATGACAAAAAAAAAAGAAGAAGAAGAAGAAAGCCCGCATGTTACATTAAATTACATCCAAAATCTCCGTATTGGTACTTTCACATGGCCTAACCTATTTTCCCATTTAGTTTTCATCATCCAAAGAGTTGGGCAGCTTTTTTCCCCCATTTGTTTCACTGTTCAGCTCCTAGGATAGTCCCTATCAGTACAAACACAGCTGCCTCCAGCTGCAGAAATACAATGCCAAATTATAGATGGCCATAACTTATTCTGACAGTTTCCTCTAATGGACATTTGCTTGTTTTTATTATTTAGCTTTTACGTACAATGTTGCAATCTATTTCCTTGTATATATACCATTTGTCATATATTCCTTAGTGGGTCTGTAGGATACATTTCCAGCAGAATAATTAGGTCAAAGGATATGTACATCTTTTACTTTAGTTTATGTTCACGAATACCTCAAGGAGACGGGTCAGTGTTAACTCTCACCATCCCAGGTATGCCCGAACCTGATTCCCCAGGGAAGATGGTGCTACCTACCTACCTACCTAGCTATGTGATATCTGTTAATCTGGTGGGGGTGAGGCAGAGATACAGTAATTTATATTTGCATTTTTCTTGCAATGCCCGAGGCCAAGAATGACTTCTTACAGAGCAGCCTGCTAGCCCAGTCCACAATACTCATTTGCAATCTTCTAAAGGGATTTCGTTTTATATTTCTTTGCATCACTAGCCCAGTGAAGTGGAAGATTAAGAAATGCTTGATAAATTGCCACACCTGGAAGACAGTTCCACTCCCCTCAGCCACTTTCAGAGCCCTGCCTTCACCTCCCCAGGCTACAGTGGACAGAATAACAATGAGAAATCAGAAACGTGCAAATGAGAAGGGTCAGTTCCACTATAAAGCCAAGGCTGGCTTTGCCTACACGTTCAGGGATTTAAAATTTTTAAAATTAGTATTATTTTTTGTCAGAGGGCATGCATGCTGTCCCAGAGAGAGAGAAAGAGAGTGAAAGCACTCCCTCCCCACCCCACGCAGCAATGGACTAGGATCAGTCCCACCCTGTCCTGAGCTGGGACACTCATACGCACACCCAGTGTGTTTTTCAAGCCACTGGAACCAGAATCCAAACTGCAGGCGGCCACATGGGATCTTTTTATAGTCTGTAGGGGTACTAGATTTAGGCACCCAAAAGCTTTGCAAGAACTAAAGAAAATTATAGAATTTTAAAATGGCTACAAAGTGAAGCATGATGCTAACCGACACCTGTTAATGGGTCGTTTCAGGGGTCTTTATGTCCCAAGGACAAATTATTCTTTTCTTCAAGAGATCTTTTTTTTTTTTTTGGAGAGGTTTTCGCTATAGGGCATGTGCACTAGCCAGCCAGACAGAGAGAGACATAGAGACAGAAAGCGAGAAATCACCCCCCAGAGGGGATGGTCACGCCGCGATCCCTTCTCCTCCATTCTCCTCTCGGGATCTTGGGCATGCACGCACATGCACCCGGCGTGAGTTTTAAGCCACCGGGTCTGGGACACAAACCGCGGTCGACTACGTGGGAGTCCAGCGACATAGCCATTACGCTAACTGCTAGTTCCCTCTTCAAGAGATCTTTGCTATTGGGCCCATGGGTTCACCAGAGACAGAGACTAAGAGACAGAAAGTGGGAATTCAGTCCTGGGGGCATGGCCACACTGCAATCCCCTCTTCTCCATTCTCCTCTCGGGAGTTTGGGCATGCACGCACGCACACAGACCTGGCATGAGTTTGAAGCTACCAGGTCCGGGACTTGAGCTGCTGTTTGCCACATGGGAGTCTAGGAACATACCATTACACCATTTGCTGGTCCAAAGAACAAAATACTGTGTCTTAATAAAAATCAACATTGCATTTTAGAACATTTTAAAAATTACTTGTGAGAGGACTTCAAAAAAGTTTGTGGATAACTGGAACTAAAGTTCAAACCCTTTTTTTGTTTGGAGAGGTTCTTGCTATAGGGCACATATGCTCGCCAGAAAGAGAGAGAGAGACAGAAAGCAAGAAATCACCCCCCGGGGGGGTGGCCATACCACAATCCCTTCTCTTCCATCCTCCTCTCAGGATCCTGGGCACGCATGCACACATGCCTGGCATGAGTTTAAGCCACTGGGTCTGGGACTCGAACCTTGGTCAACTACATGGGAGTCCAGCAACATAGCCATTCCGTTAACTGCTGGTCCATAAAGTACAAATTCATTCGATGCAAAAAAAAAGGTAAAATTCATTGTAGTATTCTCTATTTTTTTCAAAGAATTATTTATTCAATTTTATTTATCATTGTTTTTACTTTTAAAAATAATTATTTAATTCCGTCTGTTGTCGTTGTGATCATTATTTTTTTATTTGACTAGAGAGAGAGAGAGAAAGTGAGAAAGCAAGCCACCAGGTCTGGGACTCGAACCATGGCTTGCCATAAGGGAGTCCAGCACCTTAACCATCATGAGATCTGATGGCCCCTCATAGTGTTTTCATAATGTGCATTTTCCATGAACCTTTTGAAGACCCCGTGTGTTTAATAGCATGTGGAGTAGGGTTGCTGTTTACTGTATTGGATGTCACCTACGGTAGGCACCAAACAAGAGCCTGAGTCTCCCACCTTCCTCGAACTAACTGCCTTGACCAGGGTGGCTGCAAGCAAAGACCTTGACTTTGACCAACAGTGCCCTCGGGCCTGCCGAGGCCACAGACATGAATTTTGCTTTTTAGTTTCACCTCACTTCTGTTTTCTTCCCTGTAAAAAGAAGCAACGAAAGCAGCCTGGATGTAGAAGTTCAGTAAGGATGGACGCGACGGGGTCTTCCGGATGGCATGTCGGGCACAGTGGGGATCTGGATAGTGGACAAAACTTGGGTCAGGCTTCTCATAGGGTTTCTGGAAACTTCGAAGGGCTACTGGCATCAGAATGGCGCCTCCGAGCAAAATCCTGAGAGGACCCTGGACCCTGCATTTAAGCAAGTATACCCAGGGGATAGGAAAGTGACCTAAAATTTGTTTAATAACAGCTTTAGTTCACACATGTGACAACTCATTAATTTCATGTACACAGTTCTTTGTGTAGTCACCGGCACTGCCACCGTTACCACAGCCGAGTGTAGAATATTCTCACCCCCAAAGAGGAAGTCTCACATGCATTACCAGCCGTCTCCCATTCCCCAGCACCGGGCAGCATGCATCTGCTTTCTGTGTCTACAGCTTTGGGTACCGTGAGCAGTGCATGTAAATGGACTCGCACAATACGTGGTCTTTTTGTTTTTGCTTTTGTTATAGGGCACATGCACTCTCACCAGAGAGAGACAGAGAGGGAGAGAGGGAAAGTGAGGAAATACCACCGATGGGGAGTGGTCGCACTGCAATCCTCTCTCCTCCCTTTCTCCTTTCCTTCGGGATTTTGGGCACACACACACACATGTGCTCAGTGTATTTCTCAAGCTGCTGGGTCTGGGACTTGAACCACATAATAGGCCATGCGGGATTCAGCCACCTTAACCACCATGCCACTGACTGACCCTGTTTTCATTTATTTTTGCAGAATTATTTTAGTTAATTGTATTTATTTACTTATATTTTAATTTGACCAGAGAGGGACAGAGAGAGAAAGAAAGAAGGGGAGGGGAGAGTGAGAAAGCAAGCCATCAGGTCTGGAACAAACGTATGTAACAGATATGACCAACAATGTAAGTCATTCGTAACATATTAATAAATGTATAGCGGACCAGCAGGTGGCATGATGGTAAAGGCACTGGACTCCCACATGGCCAAACATAGTACCAGCCCCCAACCCAGCGCCTTGAAACTCATACCTGGCATGTGTGCATGTGTGCCCAAAACTCCAGGAGGAGAATGAAGAGAAGGGATTGCAGTGGCCACCCCCCCCAGGGGGGGGTTGATTTCTCACTTTCCCTCTCTGTCTCTCTGATGAGTGCACATGCCCTATGAAAAAAAAACTTATAAAAATTATAACAACAACAATAATAATAAAGTTTAGCAAAATATAAAGGGCTATGTATCTCAGGTCACTTAACATAAACAATGAAAAATTGATTGAAATATTTATTAAAGTATCCATTGGAAAAGTCTTCCTCCGAGTGAGCAAATCTAGCACACACGCGAAGACACTCGTGATCCAAGAGCAGCTCACGCATCCAGAAGAAAACAGCAGAGCTTTCCATTTTGGAGAGTGGGTGGACCCCAGGCTGATAAGAAACCTTTCGCACATTCACAATGCTCCCTGCAAAGACTTCCTCGGCACACTCAATGTCTATCCCTTCTCCCTCTCTCTCCTCTCTCCTTGGGTGCTCTCAGATAACCCTCCTGGCCCTTGGAAGCTTCTGCTGCTGAGCCGCGCCATTGTATGCTAAGTGGTGGTGGGCTCAAGACTGATCCCTTCACAAAAGTCCTTTGTTTGCGGACTCTCTAGAACTGGGGCTCAGTGAATTATGCTGGGTCTTGGAAGCCTTCCTCAGCCGACTGTATTTATCTAAGCCAGCATTATTTTCTGTGTTGTGTACTTTTCTTCTTTTTCTCAGGCATACTTCAGATCTCGGGAAAGCATGAGAAAGATAAGGAAATTACTACCTAACAAGGAATTTCTGCTTCTACGCTTTGAAAAGGAGTAAGAATGTTTGTAACAAGTCTGCACCTCTTACAGAACTTTTCGAAAACTTTTATTTCCCTGGTACCGAGATGGGGGACCCAGCCCTCATCGGGAAACTCATGACCCATTTTTGCATAGAAAAAGAAAAACACGTCACGGCTTTCTAGGTGACCTAATAAATGTTCCGATTATGACGTTTTCCTTTCCTGCTGCTCCAGCTGGTCTTTTTTTTTTTTTTGGAGGGGGGGACTTTCTCTTTCCTTTTCATCATTTTCATCCTAGAATAACATCTGTATTTATTTTAAAAATGAGATTATCAGGGCCAGCAGATGGTGTAATGGCTACATTGCTGGACTCCCACATAGTTGACTGTGGTTTGAATCTTGGACCCCGAGGCTTAAAACTCACACCGGGTGCATGCGTGTGTGTGTGTGCGCGCATGTGTGTGTGCGCGCATGTGTGTGTGCGCCCAAAATCCCGAGAGGGAAATGGAGGAGAAGGAACAGCGGTGTCGCCATCCCCCTTGGGGAGTGATTTCTTTCACTTTCTGTCTCTGTCTCCCTCTGTCTCTCTGACGAGGGCATGTGCCCATAGCAAAAACGTCTCTAAAAGAAAAAGAAAAAAATTAAAAGGAGATTATAGGGGAGTGTTGAAAAGCAAATTAGGGCAATTTGTATTTTTTTTTTAATTTTTAACTTTTTTATTAATTAATTTACGTTCATTCACTGAGCATTGTCACAGCATACAAAATGTGATTTCCCATCCAGAATAGACTGCATAGTGGCCAGAATAGACTGCATAGTGGCCTAATCATACTTGTAACTGTCAATAATTTTTCATTTCTAGTTTCACAAATATATATACACATATGAATATGAATATATAAATATATATGTGTATATATATATTTTCCCCCTATTTCTCATCCTCTGTCATTTCTCACTCTCCTCCCACACTATCTCAGATGTCTATAGTTGTTTTCCATTCATTTTTCCCCCACATTTTATTGAGTCACAAAATTTCTTAAATTATCTAACTACTTTCAATGGCAAGTCCAGTTGGTATATACACATCTGTGAACACATGTCTCACTTCAGGCATGAAACTCTGAGTAGAATGAATATACTATAAAGTAGCACCTAGCTGATGATATATAGCTTACTACAGTCATTAAATAGGTTTTTTAAAATATATTTTTTAATTTCAAGAAAAGCAGTTTTGTCTTTAATAAGTCAAAGAAATGCTAAGGAACTTTGCTTAAAACTTAAACTCAGGAAACATGTTAGGATTCTGTTCAAATAGTAGGTACATGAACCTATCGACAGCTCAAGACAGGACAGAAATCCTTAAAACCAGAAAACAAAACCTAGAAGAAAATCAGTAATGTTTCAGTCAAAAGTCATAAAACACTATTTCGCCAGTTCAGTCTCACGTACTTAATCTATCTTCTGTTGTGGTTCAATCTTCCTGATTAAGTTCTGGGATATAATACTCAACCTCAGCCTTATTCCTATGATTAAGTTGGCCATTTTCTTAGTGTTTGAACTCTTATTTCTGTGTGTCCATATTTAATTTCCCAGGGATAGTACTCCTTTGAGAACTTCTTGGAGATCTGGTCTGGTGCTGGTAAATTCTTTCAGGTTTTGTTTATCTGAGAATGTTCTTGTCTTTTCTTCCCATATGAAGGATAATCTTGCTCGGTACAGTATTCTTGGTTGAAATTGCTTTTCCCCTTAGCACTTTGAATATATTTTCTCATTTCCTCTTTGCTCACATAGTATCCGATGAGAGGTCCTCTGTTAGCCTGATGGGATATCCTTTGTAGGTAACTTGACTTCTCTCTCTTGCCAATCTTTATTTATTTATTTGAAAGGTTTTTACTATAGGGTGTGTG
Source organism: Tupaia belangeri chinensis (assembly GCF_000334495.1). Classification (NCBI taxonomy): domain Eukaryota; kingdom Metazoa; phylum Chordata; class Mammalia; order Scandentia; family Tupaiidae; genus Tupaia; species Tupaia belangeri. The sequence goes on from NW_006159507.1 coordinate 64,570, forward strand.
AGCTTGCCAGAAAGAGACAGAGAGATAGAAAGCGAGAACTCACCCCCCAGGGGGGATGGCCATGCTGCAATGCCTTCTCCTCCATTCTCCTCTCGGGATCTTGGGCATGCACGCACACATGCTGGCATGAGTTTAAGCCACCGGGACCGAGACTCTAACTGCAGTCAACTACATGGGAGTCCAGCAACATAGCCATTACACTAACTGCTGGTCCCTCATTCTCCCCTTTTTATACAGATGTTAACATACTGTACGGCGTCTTTTTCCTTGTAACCATCTTTCTTGGCTGTGGGTCCGCCCCAACACAGATAGACTATCACGTGTTGTTTCCCTGTTCACGTCCCTGATCTGTTTAGCGGGTTCCAGCGGACGGTCTTTCATTGTTTGCTATTACAGACGGTGCCCTTAATTGGGCACCATCTCACACATGTGAGAGTAACTCAGGGGTACCTCCCTCCGAGTGGAATGGGTAACTCGGAGTTCGTTAGTGCACTAGCAGAAAGGGTGGACTTGAGACGCCCTACATCCGGAAGACCAGCTCTTCGCGCCTTCCATTTTAAACTACCTTAATATTTAAAACACTAAGTCACCCAAGTAAAACATTACCAGGCTTATCCTGCAGATGAGGTCCATTCACTCGGAAGGGTGTCTGGTAAAATGTGCATGTTCCCTATGGTTTCCCAGTCCTACCTCTTTTCATCACCACATTCACCTCAAAATTAACCACTCTGGGGGCCAGCAGGTGGCATGGTGGTTAAAGGCGCTGGACTCCCACATGACTGACCATGGCTCAAGTCCCAGACCTGGAGGCTTGCTTTCTCACTTTCCCTCTCTCTAGTCAAATTTTTAATAATAATAATAATAATAATAATAATAAATGAAGTTAAATAAAATAATCCTTTAAAAAAATTAACCACTCTG
>NW_006159507.1:65811-75525 GCF_000334495.1 Tupaia belangeri chinensis
CTGCGCCCCCCCCCCCCAAGCATGAGTTCTAAGCCACTGGGTCCAGGACTCAAACCGTGGTCAACTACGTGGGAGTCCAGTGACGTGTGACCATTATGCCATCTGCTGGTCCTGTCTATGCATTTAAATATATTTCCTTCATAGACATATATCTATGCATATCTATATAGATAATGTATTTATGTATATAATTTATAATACACAGGTGTCTATAGAGAAATAGAAACACTTACAGACACGTTTATCAAACTAATATGCTGAGGAATCACCCATGGGTTTTATTCAAATACAGGTTGCAGGGCCAGTAGGTGGCATGGAGGCTAAGGAACTGGATCCTATGTGTCTGGTTGCATGGTTCAAGTCCCAGACCTGGTGGCTTAAGAATCACGCTGGGCACATGTGCATGCATACTCAGGATCCCTAGAGGAGAGTAGAAAAAAGGGATTGTGGGATGACCACCACTCCTAGGAAATGATTTCTCACTTTCCCTTTCTCTCTCTGGGAAGCACACGTGCTCTATAGCCAGGTTGAGACTCAGTGTCTTGGGTGGGATCTGAGAGTCCTCATTTCTAACAAACGCCCAGGTACTGTCATTAATGCTGAGTTTGAGATTTGTTTTCTTTTTAGTTTTAGGTTTTTGTTCATTTGGTTTGGTTTGACATACATTAGACCATTTACTTACTGTTCTGCAACTTATTTTTTTCTGGCCTGTAGATGAAATCAGTACATTCAGAAGTATGCCTGGTATGTCCATTTATATTATCTTCTGAGTGACCCTGGGTCACCGCGGCCTCCTGGGACCTTGGGCATGCATGCACGTGCACCTGGCATGATTTTCAGGCCGCCAAGTCCAGGACTCAAACCGTGGTCGGCCATGTGAGCGTCCAGTGCCTTATCTACCACATCACATGCTAGTCCATCTTTTTCTTTTTTAATTAGTGGAAGGTATGTGCACTCCTGTGTTTCAAGGGCATAGCTCTACCCCGGCCTCCTCCGAAGAAGTGAGCGTCCACCAGAAGTTAGCTGGTGTAACAGCATGGTGTGGCCAAGGGTGCCTGCAGGGTCGTGCAGAGCCACGCCAGCTCTTGTCCTGGTCAGTCTGCTCTTTGCGCGACCTGTCCCAAGTTACAGACCAAATGAGACTTCAGTTTGGAGAGTGGTGACTTCAGGAGCCCCACCTCCTGGGGCTTTAGTAAATGCTGTTGGTCAGTGTGTCCGTCTACGCTTCCAGATGTCATTAAGCACTCCAGAGTGGGGTGTCCCATTGTCTGAGCCAGTCCGAAGCCACCAATGACAGCCTGGGGATGCAAGAGAGAAGTCGGCCAGAGCCAGACTGAGGTCGCCCTGTCACTCCACGCCAAAGCGTGGGCAAAAACATTTATGTTATGGGTTTAAAAAAAATTATGATTATTTATTTAATTTTATTTATTCACTCATTTATTTTAATTTGACTAGAGAAAGACAGAGAGAGAGAGAGAAAGAAAGAAAGAAAGCCAAGCCAGGTGCAGGACTCAAATCACGTCTGCCATGTGGGAGTCCAGCACTTCAACCACGACGCCACTTCGTTCATGTCCTAACAGAAGCAATTCACCCAACTACCCTTTGATAAATGAGAAGGCCTGACCATTTGTTAGCAAGCAGGCGAAGGTGAGGAGGAGAGCTCATGCATGCGGGCCTCTGTCGGTTACCAGGAGATCATTTCCACAGGATTAGAGAGGGCAGTAGGAGGGCCCGCCCTCATCAGCACTTTGCTCTGCTCTGACCTGCTCCTAGCTGATTTTGTTCTACAGCTGATTCTTACATCAAAAACAATGTTAGGGGACCAGCAGATGGAATAATGGTTATGTCACTGGAGTTCCACATAGGCGACTAAAGTTCGAGTCCCGGACCTGGTGGCTTAAAACTCACAGTATGTGTGCGTACATGCCCCAAATCCCAAGAGAAGGATGGAGGAGAAGGGACTGGGGTGTGGCCATCCCCTGGGGAGGTGGTTTCTTGTTTTCTGTTTCTCTGGTGAGTGCATGTGGCCTATAGCAAAAATCTCTCTAAGAACAAAGCAATGCTATACCATATAAAAATTCGGGGCCTTGGGCCAGCAGGTGGCATGGAGGTGGATCCTACATGGCTGAGGACACAATTCATGTCCCAGACCTGGTGGTGTGAAAAACACATTGGGTGTGCGTGTCCAAAATCCTGAGAGGAGAATGGAGGAGAAGGGATTGTGGTGTGGCCATTCCTTCTGGCGAATGCTTTCTCACTTCCTGTCTCTCTCTCCAGTGAGTGTATGTGCCCTGTAGCAAAATTTAAAAACAAAAACAAAAACCCACTTTGAGCCTTTGTGTTCTGAAACCTTTCCAGTTTCCAAATATTTATTCATCTATTTTTTTAAGTTTTGCTAGGGGGCATATCCACTTGCCTGAGAGAAGCAGAGAGAGGGAAGGAGGGAGAGAGAGAGAGAAAGCGAGCAATCACCCTCCAGGGGGCTGGCCATGCTGCAGTCTTCTCCCGTTTTTCCATCCTGTTGGGCCTTTGGTCATGCACACATGCTCTGGGGTTTTTTTCAAGCCGCTGTTCCATTCCCATGGTCAGCTGTGTGGGATCAGGCTCCCTTAGTCACCGGCCATCAGGCCAGCCCAAATCACATTTTTAAACACTTTTAAATTTATATCCCTATAGAAGTTCTAAAAGATCATTTCAATTTTTGAGAAGATGGTACTTTCATATCTTCCAAAACCAAGGACAAATCTGCCCGACTTATCCCTCTTCCACCCACTCCTACCTTCACCTCCTCCTCCCAGCCCCCAGTGCCTGAGCCGCTGCTGTCTCTTATAGATCTTTACAGAATATCTACGCCAAAAGCAAACGGATCCTTATCTCCCTGTTTTTTACATAAACAATTTTTTTCTGCAGTTCTTTTTTCCCCAGACCTCCAAGGTATTTTATGTGTCTATGCAGACATACTTTATTTCCTGTTTAAATTTTTCCTTTCAAAAACAATGACGTGTTCTTTTCTTTTTTTTTTTTTCGGGAGAGGTGCTCACTGTAGGGCGCGTGCGCTCGCCAGACAGACAGAGAGAGACGTAGAGACAGAAAGCGAGAAATCACCCCCCAGGGGGGATGATCACGCCACAATCCCTTCTCCTCCATTCTTCTCTCGGGATCTTGGGCACGCACATACATGCGCCCGGCGTGAGTTTTAAGCCACCGGGTCCGGGACGCGAACCGTGGTCAACTACGTGGGAGTCCAGCAACATAGCCATTACGCTAACTGCTGTTCCCAAAAAACAATGACATGTTCTTTACATTAAAAACAAAAACGATATTGAGGTATGTGAGGTAAAACTCCTGCAGATACATCAGCCTCAGTTCTTACTCCCAGAGTTTTAACCCACCACTTTTTTTTGTTTTTTAGATTTTATTTATTCATTTGTTTATTTTAATTTAACCAGAGAGAGGCAGAAAGGGAGAGAGGAAAAGTGAGAAAGCACGCTGCCAGGTCCGGGACTTGAACTGTGGTCGACCATGTGGGAATGTCTAGCATCTTAACTACCATGTGTCTCCTGCTGGTCCCCACCCACCGCTCTGAATAGTTGTGTGGTCACTATTCACGGCCTTCCTGCATCCACAAATTAATTACGTAAAACAATACAAGGAAAGAGTCTTTTTGCACAAACCATGAGCACAACAACCATGCATGGAGGCCTATGGTTGGTTCCATTTTGTGCCTGGAGTTTCCTTAAATAAATCCCAAAGCTGGGGCCAGCAGGTGGCATAGTGGTTAAGGCACTGGACTCCCACCTGGTCAACCGTGATTCGAGTTCTAGACTCAGTGGCTTGACAATCATGCCAGGCTTGTGCGCGTGCGTGCCCAAGATATCAGAGACGTAGGGGAAGGAATTGCAGTGTGGCCATCCCCCCGAGGGAGGGTGTGATTTCTCACTTTCCCTCTCTCTGTCTCTCTCTGGCAAGTGCACGTGCCCTATAGCAAAGACCTTAATAAAATAAAATACATCCAAAGCTCAGTGCCGAATGTGGCCGATGGTCGCTGGGAGCAGTTTTCACCTTTGAGTGGAGCATCCTTTGAAGAGTTCTACCCTGGAACCCAACTGGCCCAGCCCCTGCTCTGATGAGCTCCTCGACTGCACAAGTCATGCCCCCACACCTCAGTCTCCTCATCTGCAAAATGGGATGATGGCGTCACCTCCCTCGCAGAGCACTTGAGGATGAAGCGTGCCCATGCACGCTGCTTTCTGGTCTGAGCTGGCCCAGAGCTTGCACCCTGACACTTCCTGTTCTTTCCCACCTCTCAAGTTTCTCCGCAGAGAGATTTCAGGGAACCAAAGCACTGAGCATTAGGAGGGGAAGATAAAACTTCATTCCAGAGGTGTTCAGGAGCCTGCCCATGGGGGGCTGCGTTCAGCTTCCCCTCCGTCTCTGCCTTCTTTAAAGAACTGGCCTCTGGGATTCTGCAGGCCGAACACGTTGCCTAAGGCCACAGGGCCAGGGCAAACCTGGGCCATTTATTCTCCCTCCTTCAGCCTGTTCCTGTGTTTATACTACCCTGTTTAGTTTAATGCACATCCCAAGATTACCCCTAATACACATCCTCAGAAATGTTTATGGAAATTCTTTATAAGCAAACGGCTTTATTTCCCTTGAGTAGCTGCAGATACAAGGCAGCGGTCACTTTTTTTATTGACAGGCTTAAATACCTCGCCATGCCCCCACCCCCACCCTGCGGTGTTATCCCGGCCCACCCAGGCTCCATCGTGGGATACCGCAGTTACAAGGAGCCAGGGCTTGCCCACTCTCGTCCATTCTGGAAGCCCAGTCCCAGCCGTTGTTCCGAAGCAGGAGCCTTGACCACTCTTCTAGGCATTGGGTTTTCCTCTGCTGGTGATTTTGTTTGGGTAGGGGGAAGAAAGGGGGGAAGAGAATTACCACGTTGTCTTTCCTTCCACTCCCTCCCCCCTCCAGACTCACTAAATGCCTTCTAGTGCCAGGCACCGTGAGGGTGTTGGAGTGGTCTAGCAGTGAGCACAGACTTGCTCAGCTACCAAATAAATTAATTAAGAAAAAAATTTGCTATAGGGTGTGTGCGCTCTCTGGAGAGAGACAGAGACCGGGAAAATGAAAAAGTACCCCCCAGAGAGAATGGCCACACTTCAATTCCTTCTCCTCCATTCTCTTCTTGGGCTTTTGGGCCTGTATGCACATGTGCCTGCTGTATTTCTCAACTCTCCGGGTCCCGGACTGGAAGCACGCAGTTGATCGTGTAGGATCCAGTGCCTTAACCTCCATACCACCTGCTGGCTCTGGAGCTGGAAAATTCTTATTGACATGTCATCATGATGCGTGCTTGGTGCAAACACACCTACAGCCCTGGCAGCTCAAAGTAGCCTAGGATTACTACAGTACTTGATGCTGAGCTGAGCCTGGCAACTGAGGCGGATGTTGCTGCTTTACGCATTTACTATACTATACTTTTTATATACTTTGTATCACTACTTTATAGTGTATGTCTACTTGTTAATAAAAGCATTTAGGAGCCAGCAGAAGGTCTAGTGGTTACACTGAACTCCCACATGGCCAACCATGGTTTAAGTCTCAGACCTGGCAGCTTAAAAGGCACACTGGGCACGTGTGCATGTGTGCCCAAAGTCCCGAGAGGAGACTGGAGGAGAAGGGATTGTGGTGTGGCCATCCCCCTAGAGAGTGATTTCTCACTTCCTGTCTCTGTCTCCATGTCTCTGGCAAGTGCACATGACCTATAGCCAAAAAATCTCCCTGAAAAATAAAAGTTTAGGGGCCAGTCAGTAGCCTGGTGGTTTTGGTGACTGGGTCCCACATGGTTGACTTCATGATTTGAGTCCCAGACCCAGGAACTGGAGAAACACGCCAGTGAGAAAGACACACATGTATGTATGTACTCTGCACCTGGAGAGGAGGATGGAGAAGAAAGCAGTGGGGCCAGCCCGCCGGACACGTGCCCTATAGCAAAACCTCTTAAAAAAAAATTTGTCAGAGGGTTCGTGTGCTCGCCAGAGAGAGAGAGAGAAAGAGAGAGAGAGGAAAAGTAAGAAACAACTTCTCATGGGGTGTGGTCACCACAATCCTTTCTCCTCCATCTCTCCCTCCTCTCAGTATTTTGGGCTTGCATGCATATGTATTTGGTGTTTTTTTTTTTTTTTCCTTTTCTTTTTTTGAGAGATTTTTGCTATAAGGTGTGTGTGCTGTTGGAGAGACAGAGAGACAGAAAGGAAGAAATCACCCCCTAGGAGGGATAGGCACACCACAATCCCCTCTCCTCTCAGGATTTTGGGCACACACGCGCATGTGCCCAGCATGGTTTTTAAGCTGCTGGATCCAGGCCTTAAACCATGGTTGACTACGTGGGAGTCCAGCAAGATGAGCATTACACCACCTGCTGGTCCCCCTGACGTGTTCTTTAAGCCAACAGGTCCAGGACTTGAACCATACGGTTGGCTATGTAGGATCCAGCCACTTTAACCACCGGGCTACTGGCTGGGTGATTCTGTTCTTTTTTTTAATTTACCAGAGGGTGCATGAGCTTGCTGGAGACAGACAGAAAGACAGAGAGAGGGGAAGCAAGAAATCACCCCTTACTCCTCAATCCCGACTTTTTCTCTGTTTGCTTTCAAGGACTTGCTTATTTTCCAAGTCCTCAGGTCTGGGACTCCAACCCTGCATTTGGCCGTGTGGGATCAAGCTACCTGAACCACCAAGCCATGAGCTGACCCAAAGCAAAAATATTTTTAGAATTAATTTTTTTCTTCTATGAGCAAGCGAGGGCAACATGACCCCCACACTGTCGAGGGGTGCTTTCTCCTTCTCCCTCCCTCTCTGTCTCTCTCTGATGAACACACACGCCCTTCAGCAAATTAAAAACAAGGGAAGGTCTCTGGGTGTGAACCTCTTCTCGAGAGTGTCAGCCTTGCAGAGCATTGCATTGATGCTGGACCGCCATCCAGCCCTCAGGGGAGAAAAATACTTTTCATCAACTCAGGGTAGCCGATGCGCCCAGTGTCTGGAGTCCAGAGCAGTGCACAGTCCTGACCGAGGCCTCACGGTCACTCAGCACTCGCTCACCCATTCCGAGCCAGTGCCCTATACACGTATGTCATTTTTGAAAAGCAATTATTTTATTTATTATTATTATTATTTTAAAATTTGACCAGAGAGAGGAAGAGAGAGACAGGGAAAATGAGAAAGGAAGTCTCCAGGTCCAGGACTCGTGCAACGTTCAGCCATGTGGGAGTCCAGCACACCAACCACCATGCCACCTGCTGGCCCCTCAGTTTTTTTCTATAGGGTGCTGCGCTTGCAGGAGAGACAGAGAGAGAGTGAGAGAGACAGAAAGCAATAAATCACCTCCCAGGGGGCATGGCCACACCATAATCCCTTCTCTTCCATTCTCCTCTTGGGATTTTGGACACGCACACACATGCACCCGGCGTGAGTTTTAAGCCACCAGGTCTAGGACTCGGACCTTGATTGGCCGTGTGGGAGTCCAGCACCTTAAGCACCGCGTCTCCTGCTGGCCCCAGGTATTTAACTTTTAATATCACACTTTCACTGTGCCTTTACTTTTCTTTCTTTTTTCTTCTTTTTTAACTTTTGCCAGAGAGCACATGCACTCACTGGAGAGAGACATAGAAAGAGAAAGCAAGAAAGCACCCCAGTGGTCAGGTGGATAATCCTTACCTGTTCCTCCTTCGGGAAGGCAGATAGAACATGATGATTGGAGTTCGCGTGATACGTGATTAGCGTCTCTGCGTCATCGGGACTTGCAACACCCTGCTTGCTCCTATCTGATAAAAAAAAAAAAAAAAAAAGAAAGCACCCCAGTGGCATGTGATCATGCCACAGTTTCTTCTGGCCCTCCTTCCTTTTGGGATCTGGGGCATGCGCGCCTGTGTACCTGGCACATTTTTCAAACTTGAAGATCTGGGACTGGAACTGTGTGGTCTGCTGTGTGAGGTCCCGCCAACCCCTTAACCCGCGCCACAGCCTGGCCCAGGGTACCTCTTCAGTGCTCAGATACGTCCAGAAACACAAATACGATTGTGTTAAAATTGCCAATGGGATTCCATGGAGACATGCCTGCAGCTTTACAGCCAAGGAGCGACAGACTGTGCTGTGTAGCCTGGCTGCGGACGAGGCCATCCCATCTGGGGTGATGACATCGCCCAGGGACACGTCTCAGAACTTATGCCCGTCACCAGCGATGCACAACCGCGACGGCAAGGCTGACTTTTGCAGGGTAACTGAGAGGCGGTCCATACGAACAATATGAAGGTGCGGGCAGGTGTCGAGAGAGCGATAGGGATGGTGACGTTTCTAACCAACCCTCGGCCTGAAAAATAAAGAGGAGGGACTGGGTATCAGGAAATGGAATGAACTATTAGGAGGGGCCACCCCAGGGAGCTGGTCTGAGAGTCCGGACCCTGACTTCCTGGTCCTTGGCCCCATCTCCGACCCCTGCTCCGCATTGATGAGCCCTTCAGAAGACCTGATGTCGCAGGAACTGGCAGGCAGAGTTTCCACAGGTCATTCTGGCACAGAGCAGGGGTGGGAAAGGAAGCAGGGGCAGACCGTCCCGAACACGCAGGAAGGCCACGGCGCTGCCTGGCCTGTCAGCACACTCCCCGAAAATCATCCTGTCCCTGCTGCTTAGTTATGTGGTGGCCCTTTTGCAAGAATCATGTAAAATATTTCACACGCTTTTAGAACTCATAAATGTTCTGAAGTTGCCAGGATGTCTCGGCACATGTGCTCAAAGGACAAATCCTGCCGGCGATCCGCTCTTGCTGACGTCAGGACAAAAGTGCCGCTCACGACCCGCAGAGGCCGGACGTGAAAGCCAGTCAATGAATTCATCCCCCTGACCCACGTGGCTTCGAAAACGTCCAGGCTGTCGGAGGCTCTTAAAATATATCTACTCCTCTGTTCACTTCCTGCCGTTCCTCTTGCAAGTTTTACGGCTCTCTCGACACTGAACTCGGTCGGAAATACATCAGTGAAGAGAGATTTCTGCATTGCATTCAGGCAGGAACCGGCATATAACCTCCAACTTGCCTCTTCCAAGCCAGTGAAAGAAGCACATGTGCCTTGGGCTGGCCCCATAGCCCAGTGGTTAAGGGTGCCGACTCCCACATGGCTGACTGTGCAGTTCGAATCTTGGTCCCGATGACTTGGAAAACCCTCTAGATGTGCAAAACCTTACGGAACAGAAAAAGGAAGAGAAGGGATTGTAACGTGACAAGACCCACCTGGGAGTGCTGTCTCTCTCTGTCTCTCTTTCTCTACATCTCTCTGTCTTTCTCTGGGGAGTACATGCACTCTCTGGCAATAATAAAAACAATTTCTTTTTAGAGATTTTTGCTATAGGGCATGTGCACACCCCAGAGCAACAGATCAACAAAAGTAAGAAGTAACTCCCCGAGGGACTGGCCATGCCCCAATCCCTTGTCCTTCATTCTCTCCTCCAGATCCTGGGCACACACGCACACGTGGCTGGCATGAGTTTTCAAGCCGCCAGGTCTGGGACTCAAACTGCGGTGGAGGGGCCAGCAGTTGGCATAATGGCTAGGTCACTGGACTCCTATGCAGCCAACTGCAGTTCGAGTCCTGGACCCAGTGGCTTAAACTCACACCAGGCGCGTGTGCGTGCGTGCCCAAGATCCCGAGAGG
>NW_006159507.1:75552-78040 GCF_000334495.1 Tupaia belangeri chinensis
TCCCCCCGAGGGGTGATTTCTCGCTTTCCATGTCTCTGCCTTTCTGTCTTTCGGGCAAGTGCATGCGCCCTATAGCAAAAACCTCTCCAAAAAAAGAGAGAGAACTAATTTCCCACTCCTCAGGCTGGTCTGTCTGCACTGTCCATGGAAACACCCTTCTCCTGCCACCCAGCCCTCTCCCTGACTCCCTCCCCTGCCCTCTAACGCCAGTGGGCACTTCCCCAGCCCTTGTCTTGGACTCTCGCTGCATGTAGAGACTAGGGCGGCTGGGGAGGTTCTGGAAGGTCCTCCGTTGGCCACCGCTCTCCCTCTGAGCTGCCTCGGCCTCTCCCCAGCTCCTCCCTGGGACCCCATGCACAGTAGCACCGAGGGCTGGAGCTCCTCCAGGGAGCACCCAGGCCCTTGTCCCTCCTTACTGGATACTTTCTCTCCAGGCTGCTCCTGAACCATCCATGGACAGCGTCTCCCCGAGTTCTTCCACCCCAGCATCTTCCGTAAAGCCCAACAGCCTCTCGAGAAGTCCCATGGGATTCGCTTAACTGACCACTGTGACCTCGTGCCTGCTGGGAGCCAGCCCTGTTCCCACTGCTGGGACTCGGAAGTAAAGAATTCTCAGGTCCTGCAGTCCTGGTCGGGAGACAAATAGGTTAACCACACGGTCGGGTATGAAAAGCTTCTAGGAAATCAATAGAGCAGGTACACAGAAGAGCCCGGTGGGCCGGCCTGTAGGGAGCCAGACCCCACATGGCTCACCCTGCAGTTCGAACCCCAGATCTGGAGACTTGAAAAACATGCCGACGGTGTGTGTGCCTGCCCAGGACCTCCAGAGGGTGAAGAAAGAAAGAAGACACTGCAGCATAGCCCTCCCCATTGGGGTGCTTTCTCCTCCTCTCTCTCTTGTTCTCCAGAGACTACAGGCACCTTCTGGCAATTCTAAAAAGAAGAAAAGTCCACCTAGGCGGGCCAGCAGAAGATGTGGTGGATAATCCACTGGAGCTCCACGTGGCTAATCATGGTTCCAGTCCCAGACCCCAAGGCTTGAAAATCATGCCGGGCGCATGTGCATGCGTGTCCAAAACCCCAAGAGGAGAAGGATTTCAGCGTGGCTATCCCCTCAGGGTGATTTCTCACTTTCCCTATCTCTCTCTCTGGTGAGTACACGCTCCCTACAGCGAAAACCTAAAAAAAAAAAAAAAAAAAAAAAAAGTCCGCCCGGGCCATGCCTGCACCTCTGCTGACACACAGGCAGGGACAGGAATCCTTTTACTCCAGCCTGTCACAGTGTTGGCCTTGCCTATGTCCCTGGACCAGGGCCTGCCATCCCCGAAGCTGGGTGTCAAATCTCACTTCCTCTCCCAGCATCTCCATGGTGTAGGACGCTGTTCCTCCCCATTCACAGCTGTGGAAACTAAGGCTCCGAGAGGTGTAGGACTGTCCTGCTGGCCAGAGGCGGCTCATGGACCCCAGCTGCCCAACTCCACAGTGGAGCTGGGGTCCCCTAAAGTGTGTTGGAAGCCATCCTCTCCGGGCAGGACCTTCTGAACCTTCTGCCATCTGGTCCTCGTCCTGTGCAGGTAGCTGCTCCAGCACACGGCACTGTGTCTGGCTGGCCCAGGCCCTCTGCTTCCCTGCTTCCTGCTCAGACCCTGCCTGGCCTCCAGGGTCTCTGCAGCCCTTCCTCCAGGAACCCCTGCGACTCCCCCTCCCTCCAGCGTCTGCACTCTGCTAGTCTCAGAGGCAGGTCCTATTACATAACACGACCCCCTAACTGTGACTTATTTTATTTTAAAAAACCTTTGTAGCTTTCACCTTCCCTCTGCCCTTTATAATGAAAAATGCAACACCTGCTGGAATCAAGAAAGTCATGGCGGGAACCAGCAGTTAGCGTAATGGCTATGTCGACCACAGTTCGCATCCCGGACCCGATGGCTTAAAACTCACACCAGGTGCGTGTGCGTGTGTGCCCAAGATCCTGAGAGGAGAATGGAGGAAAAGGGATTGCGGTGTGACCATCCCCCCTGGGGGGTGATTTCTCGCTTTCTGTCTCTCTGTCTGTCTCTCTCTGTCTGTCTGGCGAGCGCACGCGCCCTATGGTGAAAACCTCTCTAGAAAAAAAAAAAAAACCTTCAGGAAGAAAGTCATGGCGTGGCTGCTGGGCACAGTGGGCAGCAGGGGGGGCTGGACTGCGGCTAGAAGCCACATGCCGGCTGCGGTGCGAGTGCCCAGTCTGGTCGGCCTGAGTATACTCCGGCACGTGTGGGCGCCCAGGGTCCTGACGGCCCGGAGGACTGGAGAAAGGGGTTGCTCTGGGACCCAACCCTGTCCAGAGGGTACTTCTGCCTCTCTTGCGTGCATGCGATCTATCATGAACTTTAATTTTTTTTTTTTCTTAGTGAAAAAAGAAAGTCCTGGGAGGCCGGCAGGTGGCGTGGTGGTTAAGAGCACTGGACTCCCACATGGCCAACCACTGTTCAAGTCCCAGACCTGG
>NW_006159507.1:78111-86440 GCF_000334495.1 Tupaia belangeri chinensis
ATAATGAGTAAAGTTAAATAAGATAATTCTTTTTAAAAAAGGAATAATAAAGTTAAATGAAATAATTTTTTTTTGGAGAGGTTTTCGCTATAGGGTGCGTGTGCTCGCCAGACAAAGAGAGACAGAGAGACAGAAAGTGAGAAATCACCTCCTAGGAGGGATGGCCACACCGCAATCCCTTCTCCTCCATTCTCTTCTTGGGATCTTGGGCACGCACGCACACGTGCCCGGCATGAGTTTTAAGCCACTGGGTCCGGGACACAAACTGCAGTTGACTACGTGGGAGTCCAAGCGACATAGCCATTACGCTAATTGCTGGTCCCCAATGAAATAATTTTTTTAAATAAATGAATAAATAAGGTCAAAACTCGCCAGGTAGCGTGGAGGTTCAGGTGCTGGATCCCACGTGACCAGCTGTGGGATTCAAGTCTCAGACCTGGTGGCTCGAAACTCAGGCCAGGTGCGTGTGCATGCTCAAAATCCCAAGAGGAGAATGGAGGAGAAGGGATTGAGGTGTGACCCCCCACTTCCGGGGGTGGGAGTGTCTATCCTCTGGCAAACACATGTACCCTATAGCAAATCAAAAAGAAAAAGTAAAGTAATAAAAATTAAAACATGGAGTCTCATTTTTTAAAAAGAAAAGGAAAGGTCAATTTCCACCTTCTAAGAGCAGCCTCCCTAACCACTGGCGCCAGAGTGGGTCCCCACCCAGGCCGACCTCATGGGTGGTGGCCTGTAATGCTGGCGGGGCCCCACCTTGGGGGGCGGAGGCTCACGCTTGACTCTGCTATTGCCATCCTGAAATTCACAGTCTGTGAGCAAGGGGCTCACGTTTTCATCTGTCCTGAGCCCCACAAATTATATAGCAGGTCCTGCCTGCAGTCATGCCTCCTGCTAACTGGAGGGAGGCCAGGAAGGACCTGACAGGGCGGCTCTGTCCCACGCAGAGGGAGAGGCTGGGCGCGGGGGTAGTCTTTGGGGTGCCTTCCTTCTCCTTTTCATTCTCTCCCCCATGAACGTGGGTAGAGGCCCACGATGAACGAAGATCAGATCACAGATCTGCTCCCTGCTCAAAGCCCCAGGGGCTCCGCTTCCCTAGAACAAAATGCAAACAAACCTTGGCTGGCCAGAGCCCGCAAGGGCCCCGTGGTCTGGCCCCCATCCTCCTCCAACTTCTTCCGCCCTCTCCCTTACTTGACTACACACCAAGGACAGTGGCCTCCTTTCTGATGTCTCCAAGCTCATTCTCCCCCCAAGACCATTACTCTGTTCTAGAACCTTCTTCCTTCCGCTCTGCAGGTGTCAACTCCCTATGTCCCCTGTACGTCCCATGTCAGCTGGCCTTTGCCTCCACTCACCCTCTAATCACGCGACCCTGTTACTCCCTTTGCAACGCATAGAGCAGCTTGCATTTATTTGAATGGCAGGTTGCTTGTACTGCGTTGTCTGTCTCCCCCGTGGCTGCAAGCCCCGTGAGGCAGGACTTTCATTGCTGAGTCTTGGGGCTAGACCCTTGCCGCCCTTGTGGGTGGCATGAGGAGGTAAATGACCAGCAGCATTGAGACAAGATGATGCGAAACCTGGACTGTGCCGGGGAGAGGGAGTGCCCTGGGACAGAACACGTGCGTCTTCTCCCACCCTCAGTTTCTGGCTCTGCGAGATGGGAACCACGTAATATCACTCCTCTGAGCTGCGAAGACAATGACACAGGGGCCCCAGGACGCAGATTCACGTGTAGCTGGAACTCAGTAAACACTGATCTTTCCTGACAAACTTTGCTCCCCAGAATCTTGTCCTACGCCCTCCAGCTCCCACACTCAGTGCTTCATGAGTTCCCTATAAACAATATCTCAGAGATATACAGGGCTTGCTGTGTCACTGTGGGCTTGCTATCAGGGGTCAGATACCGAGGACAATGGAGGGTTGACCCAGATTGCCAGCGTGCCCTGGGCTATGCCGTCCAGCCGCCACCTCCAGTCACATTTCTGCAAGTAGGCTCCTGCCTCTGCACCTCCTCCTGATAAGCTCTCTGCCCTGGTGAAAGACGCAGCCCACTCAGCCACCCCCATGCCTAACCCTCCTAATCCTCCTCCGCTCCTCCACCTTCTCATCCATTCACCCTCTCTTCATTCAACAGCTAACATTGTGTAACAGTGTGGTGACACCTTGCGGCTCATGAAGTCCCGTGATTAGGTGCCAATGATGGCAAGAGTAACAACAGCAACCCATATCTACCCTGCATTTCTTCTGCTAGGAGATTTGGGAATACTCTGCAGTCCAGAGGTTGGCCAGGTCTTTCCGTAAAGGACTAGAGGGAAATGTCTTGGGGCCAGCAGGAGTTGTGATGGTTGAGGCACTGGATTCCCATCTGGCTGACTGCAGTGTGAGTCCCTGACCCGGCAGCTTGAAAATCACGCCAAATAAATAGATAAGTTCATAAATAAATGTAAAAAAGAAAAAGAAATATCTAAGGTTTTGCAGCCCAAGAGGCAAAACCAAACATATTATGGAGATAGTTTCAATTGACCAAATTAAAAATAAAATAATAACAATTGCTTAGAGTTTGTTTTTTTAAAGAGAGATTTTTTATTATAGGGCATGTGTGCTCTCCAGAAAAACAGAGAGAAACAGAGAGACAAAAAAGAGAAATCACCTCCCCAGGAGGATGGCCACACAGCAGTCTCTTTCACTCTGTTCTCCTCTCAGGATTTTGGAAACGCATGAACATGATCTGGCATGAGTTTTAAGCTGCTGGATCTGGGACATGAATCACGGTTGACTGTGTGGGAGTCCAGCGACGTAAACATGCCAGCTGCTGGTCCCCGTTTTTTTTTGTTTGTTTGTTTTTGTAAGAGAGGCTGGCATTGAGCTGATAATCCTCCTGCCTCAGGCTCCCGGGCAGCCAAGGCTACAGGTGTGTACCACCATACATGGCTATAATATCTTTCTCTTTCTTTTTTTTTTTTTGAGAGATTTTTGCTGTAGGGTATATAAGCTCACTGGAGAGACAGAGCCAGAAAGCAAGAACTCATCCCCTAGGGAGAGGGCCACACCAAAATCCCTTCTCCTCCATTCTCTCCTTGGGATTTTGGTCATGCACACACATGCACACAGCATGAGTTTCAAGCTGCCAAGTCCAGGACTTGAACCGTGGTCAATCGACCACATGGGAGTACAGTACATTAACTACTACGCTACCTACTGGCCACTAAAATTTTTCTAATGGAAGTCTACTAATGAGAAGAACGCAGTTCTCTTGGAGGGGACAACATTTTGACTAACTGCCATTTGATGTAAATGTTTCTAATGGTCAAACAGACCATGGTGCATGTCTGCAGAGCCCGTTCTTAGCTCTGAGGTCCTGCAGCAGCCAGGAGTGGACTGCGTGGGCTGGAGTTTGCTGGAGCCTAGTCTGGCCCCAAGGAGGCTGCCTGCTTCTGTGCCCTTCAATCTCCAAGTCCGTGGGTGCGTCACTTACCTTTCTGTACCTCAAAGTACTCATCTGGAAAAAGAGTCTGATAATGATAGTAATTGCCCATGGGGAACTGGCTCGGTGCCACAGTGGTTAAGTGCTCGTCAAGACAAGCTAGATCCCACGTGGTGACTGTGGTTCAAATCCCAAGCCCTGTCGGCCTAAAACACACCTGGCATGTGTGACAGTCCCAGAGCCGAGGGGCGGGAGGGCTGGAGGAAGGAGATTGTGGTATGACCAGATCTTGTGGAGGGGCTCCTCTCTTCCCTGTGTATACGTGCTCTGTAATGAATAAAGGAAAAATATTTTAAAAAGAAAAGAAAAAAGATTATTTGGAGAGAATAGTAGTTACCCCATGGGGTAGGTGGGCACACACAGGGACAGGGTCGGAACAGTGTGTGGCCCTAAGTGACCGCCTTCGTAAGCCCAGTTACTTACTGGGCCATGTCTCCAAGCCCCCCAACACTTCCGCAGTGTCTTCTGGTCTTTCTTGGCAAACTGTCCTTCATCCTCACCTCTCTCTCTCTGTGCCTCTGGGTTAAGTGTATATGCCCTCTGGCAAAAGATATTATTATTATTTTAAAATTTAACTTCATTTATTTTATTTTAATTTGACCAGAGAAGGACAGAGAGAAAGAGAAAAAGTGAGAAAGCAAGCCTCCAGGTCCTGGACTCGAACTGTAGTTGGTCATGTGGGAGTCCAGCACCCTTCAACACCACACCACCTGCTGACCCTCTGGCAAAAGTTTTTTTAAAAAAAAAAAAGAAAAGAAAAGAAATTAACTTTCAGATCACTTGGAGGGTAAAGGAAATAGCTGAAGTCATTCTTGTTATTCTGTGCTTAACTCTCGCTCTCAAAGAATTCTGTTTCCTTCAAGTTCCTGCTTCCCTCTGGTTTTTTTCTTTAGCCCTCTGCATGCATCACCCTCCCATCTCTTTCTTGTCTCCACTTGCTTTCCAGACCCCTTTCCCTCCATTTTCCTGCCTCTCTTCTCTCCCTTTGTTACCCCATCAGTCTAGGGCCAAGTCATTTGCTAGAGTCTGAGCTGGGAAAAGAAGTGAAAATCTCTCCACACATTAAAACAAAGAAAGGAACATTTTATATTCCCTTTCATGGTCAAAAGATGATCCTTTCTTCCCCTTCACGAAATCCATTTAGGTGTTTATAGACCAGTTATCTTAACAATGACCAGTCTTGACTGTTTTCTGTGTGCCAATTAACATCTTAATTGCTTTGCTCTAGTAGTCTTGCTTTTTGTGTGTTGGTAGAGTTCTCTGACACGTTTATTTTCAATTATAATTTATATCGCGAAGAAAGATATTTATGACAGTAAACTTTCCCATGTGTCGGGCTTTTAGCTCTTTAAGTTCTGTTATAATAAAGAATGTTTATGATAAATTTACAGAGGTGCCTTCTCAATAATATTTTTGAAGACAAATTTCACAATAGGTACTTTTTTTGGGGGGTGGGGGAACAGGATTTGTGCCTAGTAAATTACAAAAATGAAAGAAAGAAAACTTGTAAGAAAGGTTTTGGGTGCCACTATAAAAATGTTTAAGCAAAGAGTGAATCAGAACTGCTAAGGAGGGGAAAGGATAGGAATGAAATGAAAAGGAAAGCGTTTTTAGCAGAAAAATTGTTCAATCAATTGAACCTTCGACTTGTTTTTAAAAATCTATACATTTCTCCTGCCCAGTTACGCAATTTGTGAGTGTCCTGATAAGCATGTTTATGGAATGACCCATTTAGCCTGATCACTCGTGTTACCGAGGCTCTTGCACAAGAGCCTGCAATGGGAATAAGTATTTTTAAGAAGCTCTCCAAAGGTGAATTTGCGAAACAGCAACATTAATTTCAGAACAACTTGAGATATTAGGTCTTAAGGACAGAAATACAAAGTTTATACAGAGCTATATGAACAAGGATGTTATATATAAAGATGTGTACGGATTGTCTATTAAAGACAAAGAACTCATACATAGAAGGGTTTGGTTAAGTAAATGAAAGGCTTCTTCAGAGTAAGAAAACTATGGTATAAAACACCCTTACAATGATTTGTTTCAATGTGGCAAAAAAAAAAAAAAGGCTTATGATAACTTGTTCAGTGAAACAAACAGAATTCCAAAACGTTATCTTTCTCTAATCTTCAGGGGGAGCAGATAAATTACTCAAATCATCACACAAGTGAATATAAGATTGCAATTGTGCAATCTTGGAGGGAAAAGGTCAGAATGCTAGGGCTTGGTTTAGTTAAGGGTAAGAAGGCTCCCCTGGAGAAGATCAGATTTGATTATGATTTAATCCTTAACATTTTATTAGGAAGTCTTTTACTATTTTTTTCTTTTTTAAGTGTTAGGTAGATGTTAATATGGCCTTGAAGTCATCTTACCTGTAGACCTGGTTTCTAAGTTCCAGCATTGTTGATATTGAGCATAGGATAATTTTTTTGTTATGGGGTGTTATCCTGGGCCTTCTGGAATATTTAGCAAGATCCTTGATCTCTACCTACTAGATAACAGACAGCCAAAAATGTCTCTAGATGTTATCAAATGTTCTCTGGTGGAGGGGCAGAAAAATCTCCCTACTCTGAGAACCCCAGCAGCGGATTCAGAGTATCAGCGTCCTCTTCCTCTACCGCATGTGTGTGCCTGAAATTTACCCAAAGACCGCATGCATGGACTCGTGTGAGCTAAACTGTAGAACGAACTTTTTTATTCCTAATCTATCTGTTCTTCAGTGAGAGAACTACAGAAGATAGTTTTGCTTCTGACATTCATTCCTGCGTTAATGAACTTGCTGGAATATTTTTACCACCCCCCCCCCCACAGCCCTAGTACAAAGTTATATGCTTCCATACATCAGCTGCAAGGAGAAGACTAATTGCAGCCTGAAATTGTTCAATACCAATTTGGAATTGTGAAATGGTGACAAGTGGAGAGATATTAAAACGAGGGGGGATAGAATCAGTTAAGTGGTGATTATTGCAATTAGCCAACTTTGCCACCATGAATCATCCCAACAGAAGGTTCTCTGGGCCAGGACCCTTAGAAAAGTGGACATTTGGCCCCATAATAAAGCAGTCCCACTGAATTTCAAGCATGATTTTGGAGGCGATTGTAGTTCAACGTCTAAATCTCTAGAATTCGAAGAGCGCCTTCCAGGCATTAAACCGTCCATTTGAAGTAGGCAGATATCAAACTGATAAAAGTCCAGCCTCCTAAGAGGTTGGCCCATGTTCAGAAAGGACCACTCCTCATACTTCCCGAATCCAAATCTTGCATTTCCCAAATTCAAGCAGCCGTAGTTAGCAAGTCAGTCGACTGTGCTTCCTGGCATGAATAAATGGAGGTCTAAAGAGGCCATCCTTACATAGTGGCAGATCTTGATTTATGGGGCCCAAACTTGCCGCTTTAGTCATTTTGAGCTTGAGATGCTGGGAATCCAACATGGGAGAAAAACACACACTTAATTCTGGTCTTTTCCTTTCTTTCTTTTCTTTTTTTCTTTCTTTTTGTCATAGGGTGTATAGGCTCGATGGAGAGATGCAGAGAGAGACAGTAAGAGGGAAAGTAAGGGAACCAGCAGTTAGCGTAATGGCTATGTTGCTGAACTCCCACGTAGTCGACCGCGGTTCGCATCCCGGACCCGGTGGCTTAAAACTCATGCCGGGTGCGTGTGCGTGCGTGCCCAAGAACCTGAGAGGAGAATGGAGGAGAAGGGATTGCAGCATGGCCATCCCCCCGGGGGTTGATTTCTCGCTTTCTGTCTCTCTATCTCTCTCTGTCTGGCGAGCGCACACGTCCCATAGTGAAAAACCTCTCCAAAAAAAAGAGGGAAAGTGAGAAGTCACTTGTCCCAACGGGATGGCCATGCTACAGTCCCTTCTCCAACAATCTTCTCCTGGTATTTTGGGCATGCATGCACAGGCACCTGGCATGAATTTCGAGTCACCAGGTATGGGACTCGAACCACAGTGAGCCATGTAGGAGTCCAGCACCTTAACCACCACGCCACATGCTGGCCCCTGGTCTTTTCAATGACAGGGATAGCTAAGTATTTAATTGCCTTCTCAAAATCAACTTCATTGAGGTGTGATTTACAAAATTCACCTATTCTAAGTTTGCAGTTCATTGATTGTTAGTAAACAGTTATACAACTATCACTTTTCCCCCAATTGTGATAAAATTCACTAAATAACAACAGTTACCATCTTAACCATCTTTAAGTGTAAGAGTGTTGAGACCAGCAGTTGGTGTAATGGCTATGTCGCTGGACTCCCAGGTAGTTGACTGCGATTCGAGTCCTGGACCTGGAGGCTTAAACTCATGCATGTGTGCGTGTACACAAGATCCTGAGAGGAGAAGAAGGAATTGCGGTGTAGCCATCCCCCTGGGGGATGATTTCTTGCTTTCTGTCTCTGTCTTTCTGGCAAGTGCACATGCCCTATAGCAAAACCTCTTCAAAAAAAAAAGAAAAGTGTAAGAGTGTTAACTGCATTCCCACTGTTGGGCAGCTAATCTCCAGATCCCTCCCTCCTTTTTTTCTTTCATTGTTAAAGAATGCATCTGCTCACCTAGAAAGAGAAAGAGGGAGAGAGTACCCCCCCAACAGGGCATAGTCACACCACAGTTCTTTCACTCTCGCTTCTCCATCCTGTCAAGATTTGGGCACACACTAATACATGCCAGGTATATTTTTCAAGGGCCAGGCTTCGAACTGTAATCAGCCATGTGGGGTTGAGCTTCTCTTTTTTTCTTTTTTTTAAAAATATTTTTGAGAGATTTTTGCTGTAGAGCATGTGTGCTCGTGTGAGTGACAGAGAGAGACAGAGAGGCAGAGAGCACGAAATCACCCTG
>NW_006159507.1:86481-107684 GCF_000334495.1 Tupaia belangeri chinensis
TGGCCACGCCACAATCCCTTCTCCTCCATTCGCCTCTTGGGATTTTGGGCACACATGTATGCATGTCTGGCATGAGTTTTAAGCTGCTGGGTCCGGGACTCCAACCACGGTGGACTATGTGGGAGTCTAGCGATGTAACCATTATGCCATCTGCCAACTTAAAAATAAGTTTTATTGGGGCCAGCAGGTGGCCTGATGGTTAAGGTGTTGGACTCCCACATGACCACCTACAGCTTGAGTCCTGGATCAGGCAGTTCGACAACCGTGCCAGGCATGTGTGCCTGCCTGTCCAAAATCCAGAGGGGAAAATGGGGGAGAGGGGATCACCATGGGCATCCTCCAGGGGTTGAGGTGGGGTGATTTCTCACTCTTCCTCTCTCTGTTTCTTTCTGTCTCTCTGGTGAGCACACATGCCCTATAGCAAAAACCTTTAAGAAAATCTTTTTTTATCGGGTATATTTCAGGTATACAGCATGATGTGATGAGATACATAGAGATAGTAACGACGTTACTATAGTGAGGCTAATTAACATATCTGTTATCTCATGTAGTTACCCATTTTGTTTGTTTTTGTGGCAAGAGAAGCTCAAATCTACTCACTTATCCAGATTCCTCTCATCTTGCAAAACTGGAATTCCATACCATTAAACAATAACCTCCCATCCCCCTCCCACCTGGTCTCTGGCAAGCACCACTTCACTTTTTGTGTCTGTACGTGTGACTGCCCTGGGGACCTCCTTTCGGTGGGATCACTGTCCTTTGGTGACTTGCTGATTTCACTTAGCATAACGTCCCCACGGTTCATCCATGTCAGAGCATGGGTCACAATCTCCTTCGTTTTCAAAGCTGAACAGGATTCCACTGTATGTCTGTTCCATAGTTCGTTCCCTCATCTGCCTTTCAATGAAGACTGGAGTTGCGTCCACTTAAATATTATGAATAATTCAAGCAAGCAGGTGATGTGGAGGTTAAGTAAGTGCTGGGTCTCACAGGCCCAACTGCGCAGTGCAAGACCTGAGTACAGCAACTTGAAAAATCACATCAGGTGGGCATAATGGTTACGACACTGCACTCCCACATTGTTGACCACTGTTCGAGCCCTGGACCTGGCGGCTTCAAATTTATGCCAGGCGTATGTGCATGCGTGCCCAAAATCCCAAGAGGAGAATGGAGGAAAAGGGATTGTGGCGTGGCCATCTCCTCTTGGGCAGTGATTTCTTGCTCTCTGTCTCCCTGGCAAGCACAGTCTCTATAGTAAAAATCTCTCTTTAAAAAAAGTTATATCAGGTGTGTGTGTGCATGCCCAAAATCCTGAGAGGAGAGTGGAGAAGAGATAGCTGCATGGCCAGGCACCTGGAGGGTGATTTCTTTCTCTCTCTCTCTGGCAAGCATGTGGGTCATATAGCAAAAATTAAAAAAAAAAACAACAACGAATAATTCTGCTATGAACATGGGCATTCAAAAACCTCTGTAAAAGGACCAGCAGTTAGCGTAATGGCTATGTCGCTGGACTCCCACGTAATTGACCACGGTTCGCGTCCCAGACCCAGTGGCTTAAACTCACGCCGGGCTTGTGTGCGTGCGTGTGTGCGGGCCCGCGTGCCCAAGATCCCGAGAGGAGAATGGAGGGGAAGGGATTGTGGTGTGGCCATCCCCCCTGGGGGGTGATTTCTCGCTTTCTGTCTCTCTGTCTGTCTCTGTCTGTCTGGCGAGCGGACGTGCCCTATAGCAAAAACCTCTCCAAAAAAAAAAAAGAAGAAAAAAAAAAACCTCTGTAAGGCCCTGATTTCAATTCTTATAAGCCCAGAGACTGCTGGATCTTTTGGTAGCTCTGTTTTTAAGTTTTTGAACTATTTTTCGTAGTGGCTACATCATTTTACGTTCCCATGGGCTATGATGTTCCCATCAGCCTTCGACACTTCATTTTATATTCAGGACCCCAACGTCAGTCAACCCATTTATCCACTGATTCATTATTTGTTTCTGAGGACTTCCGTGTTGCGTTACCGTGGCTATGTGCAAGGGGCACAGAGGGCAGGAGGTCTCCTCACGGAGCCCGCAGTGTGAGATAGGCCGTCAACACAACACCTTTGATCCGTCATACATTTTCAACCACGCTATAAAGGAGGACTGGCTTCTAGATGAGCAGCCCTGACAGGCGAGACCCAATTTGGATGAGGGAAGGCTACATTAGGAAGGGAAATTGGAACTGCGATGGGAGGCTTGGTATGAGTGAGCCAGGTGAAGGGAGGGGAGAGGTGGGAAGGGAGAAGGAGCAGAGGTGGGTTCTAAAAAGAATTAGCAGCTCTGCTTTGGGCTGGCCCTGTAGCCAAGTGGTTAGGAGAGTCAGATCCCACATGGCTGACTGCGGTTCAAATCCCGGCCCTAGTGTCTTGAAACTCATGTCGGGCATGCATATATGTGCACACTCCAAATCCCGACAGGATAGAGAAATGGAGAAGAGATTGAGGCATGACCAAAACCTACTGAGGGGTGTTTTGCTAGCTTGTTTTCTCTCTGGTCTCTGATAACTTAAAAAAATAGAGGGTCCTGTAGGTGGCGTGGTGGTTAAGGTGCTGGAGTCCTACTTGGTCAGCCGTGGTATGAATCCCAGACCTGGAAGCTTGAAACTCATGCCTGGAACATGTGTCCAAAATCCCCGGAAGAGAATGGAGAAGGGATTGTGGTGTGGTCATTGCCCCGGGGAGGTCATTTTTCACTTTTTCTCTGCCCCTCTGGCCAGTACACCTGCCTATAGTAAAAATTTCTCTTTAAAAGAGAAAGAAGAAGTAGATCCACCTCCCACTGAGAACTACACCTCTACGGGGAAGTTACTGAGTTCATGATTCTGCACGTGTTTATTATTGCTCACAAGCTGCTGATCTGGGAGCTGGGAGCTTCAGATTTCCTGTCGTCGTCGGGACCAGCAGTTGGCGTAATGGCTATGTCGCTGGATTCCTACGTAGTCGACCGCGGTTCAAGTCCTGGACCCGGTGGCTTAAACTCATGCCGGGCGCGTGTGCATGCATGCCCAAGATCCCGAGAGGAGAATGGAGGAGAAGGGATTGCGGCGTGACCATCCCCCCTGGGGGGTGATTTCTCGCTTTCTGTCTTTCTGGTGAGCGCACGCGCCCTATAGCAAAAACCTCTCAAAAAAAAATCTCTAAAAAAAAAACAAAAACAGATTTCCTGTCGTGAAATGGGAAGAAATATTTTATGAGGATAAAGTGAGATTATGTATTCAGAATCTTTTTATGAACAGCTATACCTCAGTGTTCCTAGAGTATTGAAAAACACACCAAAAAGCACATTTTCCAAAAATTCTTGTCTGACATAAACACTGGAAATGATTGGATTTAAAACCTAATCACCGGGACTGGCAGGTGGTGTGGTGGTTAAGGGTGCTGGACTTCCATATGATTAATCATGGTTCAAGTCCGGGACCTGGAGACTTCCTTCTCTTACTTTCTCTCTCTCTCGTCAAATTTAAATGAATAAATAAATAAAGTTAAATAAAATAATTCTTAAAAATACCTAATCACCTAACAAAAGACATTTATGTTAGAAGTTTGAGATCAGGGACTAGCAGTTGATATAATGGCTATGTTGCTGGATTCCCATGTAGTCAGTCGATGGCGGTTTGAGTCCCAGACCCCGGTGGTCATCCCCCCAGGGGGTGATTTTTCGCTTTCTGTCTCTCTGTCTCTGTCTTTCTGGCAATACACATGCCCTATAGCAACAACAACAACAAAAAGTTTGATATCATTCTATACTCTGGTCATTTTCTTTTTTAAATAAATTTTTGTGACCCTTTTAAAAATTTTTAAATTTGTCAGAAGGGGCATGTGCTCTCCAGAGAGGAATAGTGAGAGAGTATCCTCCTCATGGGGGATGGTCACATCACAAACCCTCCCCCTCCCTTTCTGTTTGCTTTTGAGATTCTGGGCATGCACGCACACATACCTGGTGTGTTTTTCAATCTGCTGGATCCGGGACTCAAACTGCACAGTCAGCCATGTGGGATCCAGCGGCCTTAATCCCCACACCACTGGTCGGCTTTCGTTTTTTTTCCCCTAACTCTGATCCCACCCAAGTCTTTTGGTTGCATAGGAATATTAAATAATCAAATGATAACTTATTTTTATAGGTGGGGACAGGAGAGAGATTTTTGACAAGAGTCTGGCTGCCGCGACCCCGTCTCTTCCTCCGTTTCTAGGATCACCTGCACGTGGGCACGTGCTACTGCACCCTTTGTTCAGGTCCTCAGGTCTCCCTTCTGACTCTAGCCGTATGCAGTGCTGCCCAACTTCTCAGATCACCACAACGGGGCCTTAAATATTCATTTACATTATTTGTTAATTAATTTATTTATCTCCAAGAGTGTATGTACTTCCCTGAGAGGTAGAGAGAGGAAGAAAAGCACTCCTCAGTGGGGCATGGCCATGCCACAATCCTTTTTCCTTCATTTGTCCATCTTCTTAGGATTTGGGGCACACACATACACATGCCTGTCATGCTTCTCAAGCCACTGGGGCTGGGATTTGAACCAGAGTCAGCCAGCCACGTGGGATCTGGCTTCCAATGCACAGAACTTAACCACTGTGCAACAGCATTTGGACCATTAAATAATTACTTTTGATTCGGACTTGCCTTCCACTTCTATACCCACCAATTGTCTTCGTCTTTATTTTAGTCTTATTTTAGCTTCTATCTCTAAGCTCCGGGATGACTGTACCTTTTCAACTGAAAGTAGATTTAAAATAGTGTGTCCTTTTCTTCATACGAGGTTCATGAAGTTCTCCTTGAGGAGAACTTTTTGACACTGTTTGAGTGATTACCATAGTTTCTAGACTTTTCCAGGACCGTTTTCATTTCACATGTTTAGCTCAGTTTTTCTTCATAGATATCTTGTCTATACTTAGCTATGGGTGATGACTGGTATTGAGATGGGAAGGGAAGAATTTTGGCGTCACACTCTAAGGATTGGCCATCAGGAACGCCACATCCTGATTAAATTTCTCCAATATCCTCATCTTTTCCAGGAGAAAGCAATAGCACCAACCTCCCCAGGAAGATTTGGGGGGAAAAAAAAGAAAAAAATAAAAACATTGTGCATTTAGTTTGGTCTGTGGCTTGTACTAGGAGCTCAATCAATTATTATTATTATCACTTGGAGGTTCAAATGGCACAATTTTACTAGCTTGTTCTAAGCAGAAATGGCTAACTCGGCTTAACTGTCACCTACTAAAATAAATGAACAACTATATTTGAATGTTTTCCTAAAATCACGAGTATTTTTTGAGCTGCAAACCTAGTGTACATTCAGATTTGTAAATTACATCTCCTGGCACGCGACCTTACACAGAAAAGGTGTTGGAAATATCAGTAAATTACTCAGTAAGGCAGGTGTTAATTAGCCTTTTTACCCAGTCTCAGAATTCTAAACTGCTCCCATGGCTTATGAAATCAAATCCTTATCTTCCAACCTGACTGTTGGCTAGAATTCTATCTTGCTTTAGGAGATGTACGTAAAGAAATAAAAAAAAAACGTTAGCAAGGAGAGACTGAAAAAGGGAAGGTAACCTTCATTTCATGTTTCTACTGATGAGCAAAACTATCCAAAAGATGACCTGGCTAATTTCTTTTCTCCCTCGGGTTGTCCAAACACCCAGGTGAGCACATTGATGAGCCCAGCATTGTATACATTGGCTTGCATTGCTGATGAGCTCACAGTAACTCCTATAAGCTGGGTGCTTGAACAACCAATCAAGAAAATGCAATGCACAACTGTGGAGGGAGAGTTTATATTTGCACAGTTCCTTACAATAAAGTAAATGCTATATAAAGACGTATGCACGGAGGGGTCATGGAAATACCATCAAAGACTTAGAAGGCTGGAGCTTTCATCATTCATTCAACATTTATTGAGCAATTACATCATGTAAGGCAGTTTACCGAATTAAACATAGAGAGACTCACAGTATCATTGTAAACGTGTATCTTACACACACACACACACACACACACACACACACACACACGACTTTAGAAGATTCCAGGCACCCCTGGGTCAGTATGATACAATCCCTTTTGAAGTCTGTATTGCAAAAAATTCCAGTAATGGTTAGTAACACCCAGTTACTCTGACAGTGTCCAATGCTATTCCAGAGGAGACATAAGAGCATTGTCTTGGTAATAAAATATGATGTTATCAGACATTTATGGCTTGCGGGGGGGAAAATGCAATTCCTTGCTGTTTTGATATAATCTCTGACTATGCTTGTTTTTAATCTACCTGTTCTATATTTAGTAACCAGTCATTTTAAAGTTGAAAAGAAAAAATCAAGGTTAGTATTGTAGCAAACCAAGCCTTGTGAGTATGAAACCTGGGGGCTACTCTTCAGCATGTAAAGGGGGTCATCCTGGTGGGCAGCTCCCTGAAATTTTAGGAAGTGGATGGGCGGGAAGGCTTAAGAAACGACCATCCGCCATTCTTCAGTCACCTCGAAATTCAATTTAAACATTTCAATCAAAAAGAAGATAGGAGGGGACAGAGGTCACATCTGAGGTTTTAGGTTTTCCTTGTAGGTGTAAAAACAGCCCAAATAATCCACTGTGAAAAGATCTCCCTCCCAAGCTGGTGGATCTCAACATTACAAAAGTAATTTTTGGAACACACTACAAAACACATCCGTTCCCAAACTTTTACATATGCTCCTAATTTTTTAAGCAGAACCCCTCTCTTTCCCCCTCCTTTTTCTTTTCCCCTCCAAGGGCTCAGAACGTTGGAGTGAGGACCGGTCCCCTCCGATTTCGTGCGTGCCCCAGCCAATCTGAGCCCGGATGCTAATTAGCTGCGCTCCCCTGATGAACACGCCTTTGTCACATGCAGGACCGGACTACAAAGCCCAGAATGCCTCGCCCCTCCCTGATCAATGAGGACTTATTTAAATGATCTCTGAGGTCTTGGACCCAGGCCAATCAGCTGTCAGGACTCATGATAAATCGCAATGCATTATTGATAATAATAATTACTGGGACATGCGCGTTCCGGCCGGAGGGGGGTAAATTTCCCAACTCCAGGAATTTGTTGCGGAGAGGGCAAGTCGCCGCGGCTTTCCCGGCGCCCCGATGCTCGCACCATGTCGAGGCGCAAGCAGGCGAAACCCCAGCACATCAACTCCGAGGAGGACCAGGGCGAGCAGCCGCCGCAGCCGACCCCGGAGTTTGCAGATGCGGCCCCAGCGGCGCCGGCGGCCGGGGAGCCGGGTGAGTGGGGCTGGGGCACCCCCGGGGAGAGGAGTTTCCTGGACGGACGCGGGACCCTCGAGGACGCGGGCTCTAGAGAGCGGGCGGCTTCCAGCGCTGATTCCAGCGCGGTCTGAGGGCTAATTCCAGGGCAGGGAGGCAGACTGGTGCCCCAGCCCCGCTCGCAGATTTTGCATTGCCCCCTCTCCTCCCGTTCGGTAAGTCTCACCCTCACCTCTCTCCCCTTACTGTAGAATTGACCCCCACCCGCTCTGCCTCTCGCTCCTTGTCCCTCTCTTAATTGGTTCCACTCCCCTAGTTACACCCCCTCTCCCCGCGTAACTTAGGCTCTCCTCCCTCCCTGGCGCCGCGTTTAAAAGAAAGAGACCCCGGGGGTCCCCACCCTCTCCACCACCCTTTGGGGGCTTTTCTAGGAGGCTGGAGGGGGCTCGCACCCTGGAAGACCCTGCAGGGGAGAGCGATCTGTTGCGCGCGCCCCTCCCGGGCCAAGTGGGGGGAGGGGGCGCGATCACTCCACCCCCGGGAACTGGGGTGCCGGCCACCCACACTGCGGAGGAAATTGGAGGGCCCTCCGAGGTGGTAAAAAGAGGGCACAGTATTTCTCTTGTGCAGAAATTTCCTTTTCGGTTTTTGTTGTTTAACCCCCGGGCTACGCCGCCTGCCGATCTTCGCCCTAACCTTTCGGGGCCTGACCTCCAGCCATCTTTGATTTCCGACTTCCTAAAAATAGCCGCGGCCAGCGGAGGGGTGCTGGCCCCCAGGGCGGGATGGAGAGCGCACGGCAGCCCCGCTGGGGTGCACCGGCCTCGCTTTCCGTGGGGATTTTCTAGGGCGCCCGGCTTTCCAAGGGCGCGCCCGGGGTCGAAAGGGGAGAGGTCTGGCCAGGGCGAGTACCCGGGGCTGACCCGACCCACGCTCCCGCGGAGAGGTCTCCGGGATCTGGAGGAGTTCGGGACCCCAGCCCTGCCGGGGGCGGCGAAACAGACTCCCCTCCTGCTTAATCACTTCTCCGAGGAGGGCTTAGGAGCGGGTCGTTTCCTCACTATCTGCTCTCCGTCCTGGCCCGCCAAATTGTCGCCTGATAAGTTTGTAGCTTACGCGTGGGGGAGGGAGCATATTTATCCTCCCCACTCCGCCTGCTTTTAAGGTCCCAGAGCTGAGGGGTGTGCGCGGCAACCCCAGACACCCCTAGCCCAACTCCGGGGTTTCTCTAGCCCGAACCCTTTTACTCGGGCAGGGATCGTAGCACACTTCCTAAATTTATTGTAAGTCAATTAAGCCCCACTCCCCCCCCCTTTCCATTAACATCTTCTCCTGGCAAACGCCGAAGTTCGGCTTAAATTTATAATAGGTCTATGAAATCCCCCCATTCTCGAATGTAACGCTTTTCAGGGCAAATTAACAAGATAGGCTGGACCAAGGGGCAGCTGTGGGTTTCCGGGGCGTCTAATGGTCAGGGCAGCGCACACCGAGGTCCCCAGCCTGATGGACTCTCTTTGTGCCGTGGTTAGGGGGTGGGGGGAGCGAGGCTTCGTCGCCAGGCCCACCTGAAACAAAAGGGTTAACTCTCGGCCCGCCCGCTTCCTCCGGAGAGGAGGGGCGACCTCCTGGCTCTGACCCCTCCCCTGTCCGCTCTGACCTCCCCTTCCCCCTTCGTTTTGGGTGGGCGCCCCGAGGTGGGGCTTCAGGTAGTGTTTGGCACCTTTAAAGAGAGCTCGTTATGGGAGGGCTTCGGAAATGAACGCAGGTTGCAGTTTGAAATCAGTTAACCTGAGCCGGGCCAAACTCTCGGCCTGGCTGTGCCCCCTCGGCGATTTGGGAGGGCACTTCGCTATTGATCCCCGCTGCTGGTGCTGAAAGCCCAGCCGGCTTGCGCGCGGGCGCCCCCTGGAGGCCCAGCCTGGAGCCGAGCCCTTTGCCGGTAGGCGGGTCGGTCGCAGGGACTAGCTGGCACCTGGTGGGTGGGACAGGTTGGGAGGGCGAATGGCGAGTACTGAGCTGGGCCAAGGTTGGGCGCTCCCGAGGCCTCCTGCCAGTTGCCCGCATCATCTGTGTCTGCCCACTATTTGCCAAGTCTTCGGAATCCTTGGGGAGAATTCCTTGATCCTAGAATGTGTTTTCAGAACCCTCATCCGTCTCCTTGGGACAGAAGATGATTTTTCCAAGCAGTATATTTTTAATGGCTGCATTACTGATCTTATTTTGCAAAGCCACTTGGGAATGCAGTTTTTGAGGGAGGAAAATGAAGTCTGGCGATCAATTAGCAGATCAAAAAATCTGCAGGTGGTCGGAGGGGCTAACACTACTTACAGGAAAATTAGCATTTTCTCAAAAGAGTTTCAAACGTCCTTTGTGCTAAACTGGATTACAACCACCATGATTAAGATTCCCAAGATTTCAAATAACTTTCTAACCCCAGTTTCTCAGCCAAAATGACCTACACTGGCTATAAGGATCCTGGCATTAGTTACTGGTTCAGGCTAACTTTCTGTTACGTGAGGTTTTTGAAAGAGGAGCACGGTCTCTTTTGTTCATGAAAAATAAATTGCATTTTGCAATGCCTTCCCTCACCTAACGAATGTAGCTGCCTTTGCAGTTCTCAAGTATGACACTTTCTTTTCTGTGGTTGTGAGCAAGCTTCCTTATGGGTGAGTGGGTGGGGAACCCTCTTGGAAGGCATGAGATAGAGGTAGCATTTCCTCATTTTAAATGTGAGGTGTGGAGTCTGGTGCCTGGCAAATTCGGTTTGGGGTAAGGTTTGAGAGTGACGTCCGAATTGCGATCTAGTTGCACTACTTTCAGCTGTGTAACTTTAAGACCAGCTTGGTTTTTCTGGGCTTTGGTTTCTTCCATTGTACAGTGAAGCTTAAACACGGTGTTTGGAGCGGATCTTCTGTAGAAGGGCTCCGCTGTGCTGGAAATGTGATCATTAACTCAGTTTGTTCAAAATAACAAACTTAACTATTGTTTCAAGTGGGAGTCCATCTGCCAATTGAGATAATTCTGCAGAAACAACATCTACTCTGAGGGGACCCAGGCTAGGAACCTCAACTCTATTACTTTTATTGTAATCTTCACAATTAACGTGGCCAAAGCCCTGTTTCTACTCATTTCAGAGTTAAGTTGCAGTTCCTGGTTGAAACCGTGTACCCCCAGTGTGTTTCCTGTTTGATGTTAGTCTTGTCCGGACTTGGAGGGGCTGTGTGTGTACGGTCTCAGAGCAGTGGGAATATCAATATTGTGTGTTTTTTTCTCTGGTTTCTTCCATGAGGGAGCCATGCTTGGAGCTTGGCTGGTAGGGTTTGTTGATATCTCTGTCCTTTTAATTTTTAAAAGTATTTTCCTTTGGAAGCTTTAGATTAAGCAATGGTGGGGGGGGAGGGAAGCAAGTTGGAAATTACACAATATTTGCATTTGATTGGTTTCTCTGGGTCTTAACTGCTCTGAAAGAAATGATGGAGAAAAGGGTTTAAAAAGTTCCCTTTGTCATAATCCTTAACCTGTTACACTTTTGTTAAAAGCAAAATACAAACATTTTAAAACGCCTCTAGCAAAGAGCACACACCTTACCAGCTATAAAGCCTTTTCTGATCCTTTCATTTTTTTCTTTCCTTTTCAGTAAAATTACTGAATTTTGATTCAAGCTTGTTTGACACTTTTATTTTTATGTCTTAGATAGAAACATTTCTGGTTTTAATTTGCCATTTATGAATTAAGGTCTTTTTACTTTAGTGTTAAAAATTAAACTGATACAGGGCAGCTGTTCATTACTCTGGGACATAATTTGCTTGTTTTTTTTCCTAAGCCATTATCCTGGGGGTGGAGGAGGGTGGAAGGTACTGTGCTTCAGATAATCCACTCATTGTAGTCCTTTTAATATAGTCATAAAAAAAAAGAGATAAGCTTGAGTCTTAATGCTTTTATCAAGATGTCCTGGTTTTATTTTTTAAAGTGTTTTAGTGTCTCCAGAATTTGATTGGCCCCTGTAGATGAACTTTCATCCTATACAATAGTAAGAGTATTTTCTATCCATTTGGCAGTGATTGAATCTAAGACCCCTGCTGAGTTTACTGCATTCTTCCAACTTATTGGATAACTAGATGCTGAGAGATAACATTCCTAAAATTCGGGGTGGGGGTGGGGTGGAAGGATGGAAGAACTAGTTGCTGAGTAATCCGTCTGAACTTTGCTTTCTTCCTTTTGGGTTAACTTAAGCATACCCAGCAGTTCATAACAGAGTCGTCCAAGTGGGGTTCTGGATGGAGAAGGGCTTTTTACTGTGCATGCAAACTGCTGCTGCTGTAGCCTCCTGGGATGCCCTGGCCTTGCTGCGAGGCTGCAGAGAGGGCCAGCTTGTATATACAGTGCAGGGAGCTGCTATTCAAGCTGTAAATCACTCTTAGGAGCTGCTGGATCCTCCCAGCGCAGGGGGACATAACCTTTTTGTGCTCTAGATCTCTGCTCAGCATAATGTGTTTAAACCCACGAGGGTCACAGAATGCCAGGGAAATAAAATGACATTGAAATAGAGTTATCAACATTGAAAACATTATGATACAGTAACATGCACTGCTTTTTATTTTTATTTTTTTCTTGCGTAGGGTGGGAGTGCTCATCAGAGAGTGTGAGAAAGCAGCCCCCAATGGGGAAGCCCACACAGCATTCCCTTTCTCCATTCTCGGGATTTTGTACATGTGCGTACATGTGCCCAGGCAGTTTTTCAAACTGATGGGTCTAGGACTCATGCACACAGTGGCCTTGTGGGATCCAGCCACCTTAACCACTATTGCCACTGACTGGCCTGTGCTTTTTTTATTATTACAATAAATAACAATCCAGAAGGTAACCTGGAATTTCCAAATCAAGCGACAACTATAAACATCATAGGAAAACATCTGTAGTTGCTATTAGTGACAGCCCCAGGTCCTGCTAGCTAATACACCGTGGCTTCTTCCTAGGTTTATAATGGAAAGAAATGTGGTATTTTTGTTTCTAATTTGCTTATATGGTGTGTTCTCACCAGGGACGGGCAGGGGAGGGAGTGAGAAAGCACTTCGCAGGAGGAATGGCCTCTGTTCAATCTCTTTACTCTTCTATAGGGCTTGTACTCTAAAGACAGACATACAGAAAGTGAGAAATCACCCCCCCCCGGGGGGGGGATGGCCACACTGCAATCCCTTCTCCTCCTGGGATCTTGGGCACACACGCCCTGTGTGAGTTTAAGCCACCAGGTCCGGCTCTTGAACCATGTTCGACTACATGGGAGTCGAGCGACAGCCAATACACCAACTGCTGGTTCCCCCAGTGTGTTTTTCAAAACTGCCTGGTCCAGGGATTGAACCATGTGATGTGCATATGGGATCTAGCTGCCTTAACTGCCATGTTACCAGCTGACCAAGTACTTAAAGAAAAAAAACAGAAAGCTATCAGATTTTTTAAGCATAATTTCATGGATTTCAGTTTAAGAATGTTTGCTTTAAAAAATTTCTTTTTACTAAGAATTATTTATTTTCTTTTATTTTATTTATTCATTTGTCTATTTTAATTTTACCAGAGAGAGACACAGAGAGAGAGAGAGGGAAAGTGAGAAAGCAAGCCCACCAGGTCCAGAAGAATTGTTGATTTAATTTTATCTTTTTATTATTATTTTTAATTTGCTACAGGGCACATGTGTTCACTAGAGAGACGGGAAAGTGAGGAACTAAGCTGGCAGGTCCAGGACTTGAACCGGGTTGATCATGTGGGAGTCTAGCACCTTAACAACCACATCACTTGCTGCCTCTTTAGTGCTCTAATTAAAAAGTGTTTTAATTTTGGGTATGTGCGTGCACATGACTGGCATGAGTTTCAAGTTGCTGGATCTAGGACTTGAACTGTGGTTAGCTATGTGGGTGTCCTAAGTGTCTTAATCATACACCTGCTGGCTGCATGGGTATCATCATTTTTATACAAGATCTTAGCAGTGTCACAATCTTTCTGCTCTAGCCTCCCAGCCTAGTTAGGATCATGGCCGCTGGAGTTACAAGTACCTACGTGCCAGGAACTAAATATAAACCTCCCTTGTGACTTTGAGACTCCAAAGTGGTCGTGCTATGTATGCGCCACCTTTGCTGGGCTAAGATAAATATTGTCAGTAGGGGATGCTGTAGGATATTTCAAGAGGATGGGACTTCTGATCCTACTTATAGTGTGCATTTCTCTCTTGATCCAGTGGTTCAAGTGAGATTCATTAGCATGTTTTGGGCAGCTTCCTGGCAAATTCTCTTGGTCTCCTACTTCCCTTCCCAGAGTAGGACAGCCCTTCTACAGGCTGTTTCTCAGTAAGTTCTACCAACACTCCAGAAAATAGCCCCAGGGGGGATGGCCACACTGCAATCTCTTCTCCTCCATTCTCCTCTAGGGATCTTGGGCAAGCACGCACATGTGCCCAGCATGAGTCTAAGCCACCGAGGAGGGTGAACCAGTAGTAGGGTGAACCAGGACTTGAACCGTGGCCAACTATGTGGGAGTCAAGCAGTGTAACCATTCTGCCATCTGCTGGCCCCTTAATTACTTCTTTTTTCTTTTTTTGGGGGGGGGAAGAGATTTTTCCTATAGGGTGCGCG
This sequence comes from Tupaia belangeri chinensis, assembly GCF_000334495.1. NCBI lineage: Eukaryota > Metazoa > Chordata > Mammalia > Scandentia > Tupaiidae > Tupaia > Tupaia belangeri. The sequence goes on from NW_006159507.1 coordinate 100,356, forward strand.
CGCTCGCCAGACAGAGACATAGAGACAGAAAGCGAGAAATCACTCCCCAGGGGGGATGGTCACACCGCAATCCCTTCTCCATTCTCCTCTCGGGATCTTGGGCACGCAAGCACACGGGTCCAGCATGAGTTTTAAGCCACCGGGTCCGGGATGCGAACTGCGGTCGACTACGTGGGAGTCCAGTGACATAGCCATTACGCTAACTGCTGGTTCCCAATTACTTCTTTTTAGAGAGGTTTTTGCTATAGGGCATTTGCCTTTGCCAGAGAGAGCAGAAAGTGAGAAATCACCCCCCAGCTTCAATTTTGTCTCCTTCATTCTCCTCTTGGGATTTTGGGTATGCATGCACATGCACCTGGTGTGAGTTGTTTTTTTTTTAAAGCTACTCCATCGAATGGCAGCTATTTCTTTTTAAATTTTATTTATTTATTGTTATTCTTCAGTTTGACCAGAGAGAGAAAGAGAATGACGAAGCAAGCCACCAGGTCTGAGACTTGAACCACAGTCACCATGTGGGAGTCTAGTGCCCCAGTCACCATGCCGCCTGCCAGCCCTACCTGGCATGAGTTTTAAGCCCCTGGGTCTGAGACTTACTGCATTTGACTACGTGGGAGTCCAGTGACGTAATCATTATACCATCTGCTGATCCCTAATTATTTCTGAGAATCAGTTCGACAACTGTAAAACAGAAATGAAAATGCTCATCCGATTACCTGCCTTTGGAGATGAATGATCTAAGGTCTAACAGGCCAAAGTACACAGTGTTCTTGCTGGGGAAGGGGATGCTGTTAGCTTTGGCCTTAACTCAGCCTTTGGGGCCAGTCAGTGATATGGAGGTTAAGTCCCACGTGGCCAATTGCAGAGTTTGAGTCCTGGACCCAGAAGCTTGAAAAACACGTAGGATGCATACACAAGTGTGCACAAAATCCCCAGGAGGAGGAGAAGTTGAGGAGGGATTGGGGTGCTTTCTCACTGCCCTTGTCCCTCCAGGAAATGCACATGCCCTTTGGCATCACTTCCTCTATCCGTTTCTTGTTCTCCAAGCACATGCATCTTATATCAAAATTTAAAAAAAAAAGGGAACATTTTTTGCAAGATTTCCGTGAGTAGAATAGCTAAGACAAGAGGAAATTAAGCAGGTTAGCTGGACCAAGGTGGTGACTGGGTTTTAGGAGCTTTAGATCCCGGTGGAAAAGAAGCCCTGCCACAAAACCGTCTATAGTTTATAATAGAGTTTCTCCGTTTCACTTGCTCCTCCCAGGCTCCCTCTCTGGGAGGTGGAAACCCACAACAGTTTCTCTTTTATCATTTCAGATCTTTTATGTGCATTTCTTTATCTTTACCTGCAAATACAGATGAGAGCAGATTATATATTTGGTGGTCGGAGAAGTCTTGACAAATTTTTCTTTTTTTTTTTTTGAGAGGTTTTTGCTATAGGGCGCGTGCGCTCGCCAGACAGAGAGAGACAGAGAGATAGAAAGTGAGAAATCACCCCCGAGAGGGGATGGCCACGCCGCAATCCCTTCTCCATTCTCCTCTCGGGATCTTGGGCACGTGGGCACGTACGCACAGGCGCCCGGCGTGAGTGTAAGCCACCAGGTCCGGGACTTGAACCGCGGTCGACTACGTGGGAGTCCAACAACATAGCCATTACACTAACTGCTGGTCCCTTGACAAATTTTTCTAGGCAAAAATGCAGCATGACTTTTCCAACAACCCAATTATATATATATATATATATATATCCTATTGTACTCTTTTTGCTCCACCTGAAATAAATGGGGAGGGGGGGGCAGAAGGTTGCAACATGGGCTCCCGTGTGGCCCAATTCAGTTCAAGTCCTAGACTTGTCAGCTTGAGTGTCACACAAGGCATGTTCGTGTGCGTGCCCCAAATCCCAGGAGGACAGTGCATCCTGGCATGACCATCCCTCCCAGGAGTGATTTCTCACTTTTCCTCGCACTGTCTCTGTGTGTGCACACCCCATGACAGAAAATCTGGGGTGGGGGGAGAGATGAATGGTGGGCAGTTTTCCTTAGAACCACCAATGTCATGCTGCTACAGGGCCCTAAATGGAGGTTTGCCGTATTTCTTTCTGTAGGCAACAGAGTATTCATACTTTGCGTATCCTGATTTATTTAACCAGAAACTGGCATGGGCTAGGATACATCCGCTTTTGTTGTTGCTGTTAGACTGAGAAATGCTGTATAAAATATCCTTGTACCGTAGACAGTAAGTTCCTAGTGAAGGAACTGGTGGGTTGAAGGAGAATTACCCACAGGGGTACTAGGTGGCCAGATCACCCCCAGAAGCAGCCGTTTATCTGCATCTAGTATTAATATATGTCCCTAAGAAAACTTTTTTGCCTTTTTTAGTTTTTGCTATAGGGTGCATACACCGGTTGGGTAGGTGGAGAAAGTGAGACGTCACCTCTAAGGGGGTGACCACCCACAATCCCTTCTCCATTCTTCTCTCAGGATTTTGGGCTTGGCCATGCACGTGTGCCCAGCTTGTTTTTCGAGCTGCTGGATCTGGGACTTGAATCCCCTTCAGCCATGTAGGACCCAGCTGCCTTAACCACCACACCACCTGGCTGGTCCAGGAAAACGTAAAAAAGCTTGACACGTTGGGCCAGCAGGTGGTGTGGTGGTTAAAGAAGCTGGATTCCCATGTGGCTGACTGTGGTTCGAGTCCTGGACCTGGCAGCTTGCTTTCTCACTTTCCCCTTTGCTCTCTTGCTTTTTCTGTCTGTCTCTGGTTAAATTAAAATAATAATAATAATAAAATAACAAATGGAATTAAATAAGTAATTCTTTATTAAAAAACAAGAAACTTGGGACCAGCTGGTGGCATGGTGGTTAAGGTGCTGGACACTCCCACATGGCTGACCATGGTTCGAGTCCTGGACCTGGAAGCTTTCTCTCTGTGTGTGTGTGTGTGTGTGTGTGTGTGTGTGTCTTTCTCTGGTCAAATTAAAATAAATGAATGAATAAATAAATAATTATAAAAGACTATCTACTTTAAAAAGAACAAACAAACAAACAAAAAAAGAAACTTGACACATAACTGCCAAAATTGCATATCTAGGAAGGTGCCACACATACTGCATTTTACGTATTGAGAGAAATTACACATGTGGGTAGCATCCATTTGGGAAGCAGGTCTCCAAATAAGTTTCTCAGTTCCCAGGGGGTTCTAGGAATCGTGTTTTTAGGATGGAGCCATCCTGTGTGTCGGTAGTTAGTGGAACTGCATCCCACGTGGCCGGCCGACTGTGCAGTTGAAGTCTTAGACCTGGTGGCTGGAGAAACACCAGGTCTGTGTAGCCCACAGGATGTCTGGAGAACACGTGTCATCCTAATTGCACAAGGTGGTGACAGAGCCATTACGCCAACTGCTGGTCCCTAGGTCTACTTTATTTAACTGTATTTATTTTCATTTGACCAGAGAAGGACAGAGTGAGAGTGAGAGAGAGAGAATATGAGGAAGCAAGGCTCCACGTCTGGACTGGGACCATCGCCAGCCATGTGGAAGTCCAGGGCCCTTAACTACCATGCCACCTGCTGACCTAAGTAAAGTAATTCTTTAAAAAAAAACACATAAATTCTTTTGAATCACACCAGGCATCTACATAGTAAGTGTTGGAGAGTTGTCTCTGATTAGGCCCCACTGGTGGTGCAGTGGTTAAAATGGCTGGATCCTCCATGGCTGACTGCACAGTTCACGTCCTGCACCCCTGGCTTGAAAAAACACTCTTGGCACTTGTGTGCGCACCCCACCCAAAATCCCCAAAGGAGAAATGGAAAAGGGATTGCGGTGTGGCCATTCATCTCCCATGAGGGTTTGCTTTCTTTCTCTCTCTCTGACTCTCCTGAGCACATAAACCTAGTCATTTTTAAGGATTTTTGCTATAGGGTTCATGCACTTGCTGGAAAGAGGAGAGAGGAAAGTGAGAAATCATCCCCTGGGGGAATGGCCATGGTGCAATCCCTTTTCCTAGGATTTTGGGCACCTGACATGAGTTTTAAGCCTCTGAGTCTGGAACTCGAACTATGGTTGGCCATGTGGGAGTCTAGCGTCTCAACCACCATGCCACCCGCTGCCCCCTCCCCAGCAAACTATAAAGTTATCTGTGACTAATATCTAGTGTCATTACCTCTGGATCTCAGCTTTCCGCATCTATGTAGGGGCTGGTAGTGATTGGATTGGAAGATCATCACCTGAGGGACCTGCGTGGACCTGCTTTGAGCTATCGGTTATTGGACTTTTCTTTCCACTGTGGATCCCTAACCTTGCACCCGGGGGCGGGTGAGAAGTGCCATTGGAGGAATGAGGGTCGAGCGGCTGGTTATGAGGCATGGAGGGCTCGCAGCAGTCCTAGTTGAATTCACCCCTTCATCCAGGGATCTACCTTGTGCAGCTGTGATGATGCGTGTTCTCTAGACATCCTGTGGGCTACTCCTCCTTCATCAAGTCTGTTCCCTGGCAGGCCAGAACTACGTAGGGACAGTGCCTACGTAGGCCAGCCCCCAGTACACACACCTTGGAAAGCTTGCTACTGCCTAGTCTGAAATGAGTAAAAGATTAAGTCAGTTTATGAACGCAGTGCTTTAAGGTCAGTCCCTTCTCCAACCTATTGGTAGCCCCTTCAGTCAAAAGCCCATGGTTTTGGGCCAGCTGGTGGCCTGTTGGTTAAGGTGGCTAGATCCCACATGGTCACCAGGTCTGGTTTGAGTCCCAGACTTGGTGGCTTGGAGAACATGCCAGGCGCTTGTGCATGTGCGCCCATCCAAAATCCCAAGGGGAGAATGGAGGAGAAGGGATTGTGGCCATCGCTCTGGGGGTGCTTTCTTAGTTTCTCTCTCTCTCTCTCTCTGTCTCTGAGCCCTATAGCAAAAATAAGAAAGACATCATTTTAACAAGAGTCCATGGTTTTGAGGGGAGTATGTAGTTACCCAAGAAGCTGAGAGAAAAATAGATTCATTTGCTAACATGCAAAGTAGTTACTTAATTATAGTGAAGTAGACCCTTCATGACTTTTGACTCATCCATTTGTAATTTTAAACACAGATTTTTTTTAGGGGTGGGTGTGGGGGACACACATACCCAGCATGTTATTCCAGTTGCTTGTTCTGCGCATTTGGCCAGATGGGATCTAATCACCTTCGCCTCCATGCCACCTGCTGGTCTGAACCCTAACTTCTATTATGGCATGTTGTGATTGTTTTGAGGCTGACATTACTCTCTTATCATGCCTGGGGACCAGCAGGTGGCGTGGTGGTTGAGGCACTGGACACTCCCACATGGCCGACCAGGGTTCAAGTCCTGAATCTGGTGGCTTGCTTCCTCACTTCCTTTCTCACTCTCACCCTCTGTCTCTCTCTGGTCAAATTATAAAATAAATGTATAAATAAAATAAAACAATTATTTTAAAATCTCTTATTATGCCTGATTTATAAGTTAGACTCTATCACAGGTTTGTATGTATAGGACAAAATGCATACTGGGTTGGTGCCATCTGCTTTCAGGCATCCTCTGGGGATCTTGGAACCTGTCCCCTTTGGGGAACGAAAGACTACAGAGAATTGTGCATTTCCTAGGGCTGCCTTCACTGAGGCCACAGACTGGGTGGTCTAAGCAGCAGGGGCATCTGCTCTCACAGTGATGGAGGCCAGAGGGCTCAAAGTTAGGTTTCAGACTGTTTGGTCCTGCCTGACTCTTGGAGCGAGAGTCTTGTCTCTTACCTTCCGTTGGGTTCCAGTGGTCCTTGGATGTGCCTCACCACTGCCTGCCGCCCTTGTCTTCACGTGGCATTCTTCTCTGGGTCTGTTTCAAATCTTCATTTTCTGTCTCTCTCTCTCTCTCTTTTTAAAAGAGATATTTTTGCTATAGGGTGCCTGTGCTCACCAAAGAGACAAAGAGATACAGAAAACGAGAAATCACCCCCCAGGAGGGATGACCATTCTGCGTCCCTTCTCTTCCTTTCTCCTCTTGGAATTTTGGGCACGCATGCACATGTAACTGACATGAGTTTTAAGCCACCGGGTCTGGGACTCAAACCATGGTCTACTCTGTGGGAATATAACAACATAACCATTCCATCTGCTGACCCCCTCCCCTGTCTCTTAAAAGGATGCCCGTCACTGGGTTTAGGGCCCAACTTAATTATTTTTGCAGAGACCCTGCCCGAGAAGGGTCACATGCACAGGTGTAGGGCGGAGGCGGGACGGGGAGAGGTGAGCTGGGCTGGATCTTTCGGGAATGATGAGTGAAGGTCACCGAGCCTCGTTGGTGGTATTTCCCCCGCACTGCGTTCTGCCTGACGACAATAGTGACAACAGTGACAACCTCTGCTCTGGTGTGAGTTTCTTGTCTCAAGAAGCCATCCTTTTTTGGGGTGATGTTCTTAGCCTTACCGTCTCTCTGTCATCACAGGTGCTCCAGTGAGCCAGCCCGGTGACAAGACGAGTGGGGACGAGGTGGCAGTGAAGCGGCTGCGTCGGGAGGAGACACACGTCTGTGAGAAGTGCTGTGCAGAGTTCTTCAGCATCTCTGAGTTCTCGGAGCACAAGAAAAATTGCACTAAAAATCCGCTCGTCCTCATCATGAATGATAGCGAGAGCCCGGTGCCTTCAGACGACTTCCCGGGAGCTGTGCTGGGCCAGCAGCCAGCCAGCCCCAGCGGCAAGGATGACCACAGGGACAACGGTGGCAGCTCAGGGGACATGAAGGAGAAGCCGGGGGCTGAGCCTGTCATGTACTTAAAGACAGAGACGGCCCTGCCCCCTACACCGCAAGACATAAGCTATGTACCCAAAGGCAAGGTGGCCAACACTAACGTGACCCTGCAGGCACTGCGGGGCACCAAGGTGGCCGTGAACCAGCGGAGTGCAGACACGCTGCCCGCACCCGTGCCCGGAGCCCACAGCATCCCGTGGGTCCTGGAGCAGATTCTGTGTTTGCAGCAGCAGCAGCTTCAGCAGATCCAGCTCACTGAGCAGATCCGCGTCCAGGTGAACATGTGGGCCTCCCACGCCCTCCACTCCGGTGTGGCTGGGGCTGATGCCCTGAAGACCTTGGGCAGCCATGTGTCCCAGCAGGTCTCTGCAGCTGTGGCTCTGCTCAGCCAGAAAGCCGGAAGCCAGGGTCTGTCTCTGGATGCCTTAAAACAAGCCAAACTACCTCATGCCAACCTCCCTTCCACCACCAGCTCTCTGTCCCCAGGGCTGACGCCCTTCGCCGTGAAGCCAGACGGGGCGCAGGTCCTGCCCAACGTCATGTCTCGCCTCCCGAGCGCTCTGCTCCCTCGGGCCCCTGGTGCCACGCTCT
>NW_006159507.1:107703-122596 GCF_000334495.1 Tupaia belangeri chinensis
GCTCTTCCCGAGTCCTTTCAACACAGTGGCATTAGACCCATCCAAGAAAGGGAAGGGGAAGCCACCCAACATCTCCGCAGTGGACGCCAAGCCCAAAGACGAGGCCGTCCTCTACAAGCACAAGTGTAAGTACTGTAACAAGGTGTTTGGGACCGATAGCTCCCTGCAGATCCACCTGCGCTCGCACACCGGAGAGAGGCCCTTCCTGTGCTCCGTCTGTGGGCATCGCTTCACCACCAAGGGCAACCTGAAGGTGCACTTCCATCGCCACCCCCAGGTGAAAGCCAACCCCCGGCTGTTTGCAGAGTTCCAGGACAAGATGGCAGCAGGCAATGGCGTCCCCTGCGCCCTCTCTGTGCCTGTCCCTGTAGATGAATCAAGTCTCTCTTTAGACAGCAAGCCTGTCCTTGTAACAGGGATTCCCCCTCTAGGGCTACCTCAAAATCTCTCTTCGGGGACTAACCCCAAGGACCTCATGGGGGGGCCATCACCCAGTGATCTGCAGTCTGGGTCTTCTGCAGAGGGTGAGGGTGGAACCACACTACCCGGGGTGGGACCAAGCCAGAGTTCCCCAAGGGTTGGTGGCTTCCAAGGGAGTGGGACCCCTGAGCCGGGGTCAGAGACCCTGAAGTTGCAGCAGCTGGTGGAGAACATTGACAAGGCCACCACCGACCCCAATGAATGTCTCATTTGCCACCGCATCTTGAGCTGCCAAAGCTCCCTGAAGATGCATTACCGTACCCACACCGGAGAGAGGCCGTTCCAGTGCAAGGTCTGTGGCCGAGCCTTCTCCACCAAAGGCAACCTGAAGACACACCTCGGGGTTCACCGAACCAGTGCGTCCGTGAAGACGCAGCACTCGTGCCCCATCTGCCAGAAGAAGTTCACCAATGCCGTCTTGCTGCAGCAGCACATCCGCATGCACATGGGCGGCCAGATCCCCAACACACCCCTGCCGGAGAGTCCCTGTGACTTCGCGGGGGCGGAGCCCATAGTCGTCGGTGAGAGTAGCGTTGCTGGAACCCTCTGCCAGGAGGACATTGAGAGCATCGATGTGGACGAGATGGGCTCCCAGGACATCCCCAGCAGCACTGGGAAGGTCCTCACTCCTCTTGCCAGCGTCCACTCAGCCTCACCTACCCTGGGGTTCTCTGTGGTGGGGTCTCTGGATGTCCCTGGGAAAGCGGGCCCTGCCCCTTTCGGCTTGCAGCGGCAGAGCAGCCGAGAAAACGGCTCAGTGGAGAGCGATGGGCTGACTAACGACTCATGCTCGCTGATGGGAGACCAGGAGTACCAGAGCCGAAGTCCCGACACTATGGACACCGCGTCCCTCCAGGCACTCTCCCCGGCCAATAGCCAAGCAGAAAGCATCAAGTCCAAGTCTCCCGATGCTGGGGGCAGAGCAGAGAGCTCCGAGAACGGCCGGCCCGAGATGGAAGGTGATAGAGCTTTGGATTTAACTTCTATCCATTTTGGGCTCAAGGTCACCAAAAAGAACCCCGGGTTGAACTCTGCAGATGGAGAGTAAGGCCTGAAGCAGCTCCTCTCTCCGTAGGCGCTTAGCCTTTCTGAGTTTGGGGGTGGAGGGAGACACTAATGACCCTTTGTCCACACAGCAAACAGGCTTTCATTTACGGGGTTCCTGCACCTTGGGTATGGACAGCATCTTTTTGTGCTGCTTTTCATTTTTGCTTTTGAGTCCAGTGGGGGCCTAAGGGTGCTGGTGAGTGCAGTAGAAGTGTGTGTGAGGGGCCCTGAGTAAGCCGCGGTTCTGGATTCTGAGTTCTCCTGAGTGTGATGTTCCTGAATTAAGTCACTCTTGGGGGAGAAAAAGACGAATCCATTTTAAATGTCCGTAAGTTGTGGGGTCCTTGTTGATGTCCCTAGTGGTAAAATAAGGGAACCGCTACCTTGTAGACTAAAAGATGGTGTCTGGGCATATTTTAATTTTTTATGTAGAGATTTCACCATTCAGGCGCTTTGGTGCTGCCCATGCCTTGATGCCAACCAAAGTACTGGGGCGTTTGAAAAGTGACGGCGTGTTTTTCTATGCGAAAGTGCATCATGACTTAAGCGACGCCAGGTGTTTGAGTCTTTCTTCTGTGTGTGGATACGGGATTCAGAGGGAGCTGCTTTTGGGGTGTCCATTTCCTGTAGCCGTCTCCAGGCTCTCAAGCTGTTGGGCAATGGCTGTGAAGGCCCTGGTTGGAGGAATGAAGTGTGTTGGATGATAAAAGTTTTGCGATTTTTTTTTTTTTCCCCCATCCACGTACTAGGTCGGGGTGGTCTCCCATCCACGTTTATCCGAACTCAGCCTGCATATATTAAAGTGGAAGTTCCTGGGACATTTGGGGGACCCTCAGCCATGTCCTCCGGCATGACACCCTTGCTAACGGCCCAGCCACGGCGACAGGCCAAGCAACACGGCTGCACGCGGTGCGGGAAGAACTTCTCCTCAGCCAGCGCGCTGCAGATCCATGAGCGCACGCACACAGGAGAGAAGCCCTTCGTGTGCAACATCTGTGGGCGGGCCTTCACCACCAAAGGCAACCTGAAGGTGAGTGCCCAGGCTTTCGGCGGGGTGTGGTAGCGGGGCGACTGCTGCTGAGCGTCTCTCATGGGTGTGCTCCGTGATGAATTATCCTATTAAGATTAAATGGGGTGGGGACCAGCAGTTGGTGTAATGGCTACATGGCTGGACTCCCATGTAGTCAACCGTGGTTCAAGTCCTGGACTGGTGGCTTAAACTCACACAGGGCACGTGTGCGTGCATGCGTGCCCAAGATCCCTAGAGGAGAGTGAAGGAGAAGGGATTTAAACAAACATTAAATGGAGTGTGTGTGTGTGGGGGGGTTCAGCCATGGCCTGGTGGTTAAAGGAGCTGAATCCCATGTGGCCCACTTAGAAAACGTACTACATGCGGCCAGTAGGTGGCATGGTGAAGGCACTGGACTCCCACATGGCCAACTGTGGTTTGAGTCCTGAACCCGATGGCTTGAAAATCACACTGGACACATGTATGTACATGTCTAAAATCCCAGGATGTACATGCCTAAAATCCCAGGAGGAGAATGGAAGAGAAGGAATTGCAGTGTGGTCTTCCTTCGGGAGGGTGATTTCTCACTTTCACACACAAAAACCTTTCAAAAAAACCCAAAAAAACAAAAAAACACACCAAGTGTGTGTGTGTGTGCCCCATGTCCTGAGAGAAGGTGGAAGGGGAAGAGTACGGATGGCAGCTAGTCCGTTCCTCTTGGGGAGGGTGCCTTTTCCTTTTCCCTCTTTCTTAGAAGCACATGTGCTTTCTGGCAAAATTTAAAAAAAAAAAAAGAAAGAAAGAAAAAACTAAATGAGGGCAGGGCAGCAGGTGCCATGGTGGTTGAGGTGCTGGACTTTGTTCGAGTCCTGGACCTGGAGGCTTGCTTTCTCACTTCCCTCCCTCCCTTTCTGGTGAATGTGTGTGCCCTATAGCAAATTGTAAAGTAAAACATAACATTGGGGCCAGCAGGTGTCATGGGGGTTGGGGCACTGAACTCGCACATGGCCAACATGGTTTGAGGCACAGACCCAGCAGCTTGAAGCTCAGGTGGGCACGAGTGCCCCAAATCCGAAGGGGAGAATGGGAAGAAGGACTTGGAGCATGGCTAACCCCCCACAGGTGGTGAGAACTCACTTTCTCTTTCTCTCTTTCTCTGTCTCTCTCGGGTGAGGCATGTGCCCTGTAGCAAAAGAAAAAAGACTAAATGGGGAGTCTGCCCTGTTGCCTAGTGGTTAAGGGAGCCTGATCCCCCACAGCCAACCGCACTTGGAATCCTTGCCCTAAGGGCCTTAGAAACACCCTGTGCGTGGGCCCATGTGCTGCCTGGGATTGTGGGGCAGCCAGCTCCACGGGGCTGCTTTCTCCCTCTCCATCTGTGTTTCTCTTTCTGTCTAGGACACATGCCTCTTGGCTATTTTTTTAAAAGAATTATTTAACTTTATTCATTTATTTATTTCAATTTGACTGTTGAGGGGCTGGGTGAGATAGCAAGCCACCAGGTCCAGGACTCCAACCGTGGTTGGCCAAGTGGGAGTCCAGCACCCTTAACCATCACACCACCGGCCTCTTCCGTATATTTCCTCGTATCTCAGCATCTCAGGCTGGGATGCCGCTTCCAGTGAATGGAATAAAAGCCCTGTGTGTACTGGTATCGGCTTTTTCTCATCCTACTGGCTCCTAAAGCAATGGTCCGTATACAGATGCTGCTGCCAGGCAGCCAGCTGCGGTTTACTGCGGTCTCCTATTTCTTAGTAAGTTGATAGGTAGTTTTCCCTTCTGTGTTTGGGAGCCCATTGGAATGACAAGCTAACTTCTAAGGATGTCAGGAAAGAGGAAGAGAAAATGCCCGAGAAACCCTGTGCAAACCACAGAGTTGCAAAGAAGCTGGAAACAGATCTGAAAACTTGAAAGCCAGGCCGGGAGAATGGCTGAGGGAGGTACCAGGTAGAGGAGTAGGACATGGGGCTCTTCACCAGAGACCTCACCTCGCCTGCCACCTAGAGAAGTAACATCCCCGCTAGCTCAGCCTTCTGTGGCCTTCCCAGCAAGGCTGGTTTTCTCTGTAGTCGTGATTCTTGTTGCTGTGTTCAAGGGGACTTCGAAGATTCATAAAAGGTGGAATTAATGAGTAAGTTTATTTTCATTTAAAAAAAAGTTCAGGCACAGGTTTTTCATAAAAGCATTTTCTATAAGCCTTTTTTCTTTTTAAAAATTTTGTCAGAGGGGGACTACTAGATGGCATAATGGCTATGTCGCTGGACTCGCATGTGGCTAATGATAGGGACCACAGTTCGAGTCCCAGACCCAGTGGTTTAAATTCACACCGGGCATGTGTGCATGCGTGCCCAAGATCCCGAGGGGAGAATGGGGGAGAAGGGACTGCAGAGTGGCCATCCCCCCTGGGGGGTGATTTCTCGCTTTCCGTCTGTTTCTCCGTCTTTCTGGTGAGCGCATGTGCCCTATAGCAAAAAACCTCTTCAAAAAAGAAATTATTGTCAGAGGGCTTGTGTCCCCAGAATAGGAACAATATGAAAGAGGGAAAATGAGAAAGCCCGCCACCCACCCCAGCTCCCCACTCAGTAGATGGCTACACTGCAATCCCTTTGCCATTTCTCCTCGCGATTTTGGGCATATGCACACATGTGCTCAGTGTATTTTTCATGTTGCTGAGTTTGGGACCCAAACCACAGTTCTCAAACTGGGATCCAGTCGCCTTAAGCACTGTGCCATCAGCTGATCCTTCATAAGCTTTTTGAAAGCCTCTCTTAGTTAGATTTCAGGTCCAGCTGGGCAGTCTGTTTCATTGTAAAAGGTACTTAGTTTTTCATTAAATTTTGTTATAAGGTACATGTGTTCCCTGAAGAGAGAGAGTGGGAGAATTCTCCTTTGAAGATTTTGGGCACTCATGCATATTTTGCCCAGCATGTTTTTCAAGCCACCAGGTCTAGGACTTGAACCCTGTAGTTGGCCATGTGGGAGCCAGCCTCCTTTTAACCACCACACTACCTGGTTGGCCCCCAAATTACTTTTCCCCTTCTTATTCATGACAGCTTATATGAACACACATGAGAGTTAAGAGAGAGAGAGAAAGGGGTGAGCACCCTCCTCGTGCTAGAAACCCTTTTCTTCAGTCCTCCAGTCAAATACCAGACATTCATGAGTCCTCGGCATGTTTCAAGCTGACCAAACCAGGGATTTGAACCGTGGTCACCATGTGGGATCTGGCTTCTCTCTCTCTCTCTCTCTTTTTTTTTTTTAAGAGAAGTTTTTGCTATAGGGCGTGCGTGATTGCCAAAAAGACAGAGATAGATGGAAAGCGAGAAATAACCCCTCAGGGGGATGGCCATGAGGTTCGGGACTTGAACCACAGTTGACTACACGGGAGTCTGGCGACATAGGCATTATGCCAACTGCTGGTCCCAGGGATCTGGCTTCTCTTGAGCAGTATATTATCACTGCACCACAGATCTGGCCCCCCAGAATTACTTTTTTATTTTTATGTTGCTGAGGGGTGCATGTACTTGCCGGAGACAGACAGAGAAAGAGAAAGTGGGGAAGTACCTACCCTTCAGGGAGAATGACCACCCTGCAATCTCTTCTCTTCTTGGGGTTTTGGGCACACATGCACCCAGAGTGTTTTTCTCCATTTCTTTTATAAAGAATTATTTTTAAAACTTATTATTAGTTTAATTCACCAGAGAAAAAGAGAAAGTGAGAAAGCAAGCTGCTAGGCCTGGGACTTGAAGCCCATTCAGCCATGTGGGAGTCCAGTGCCGTAACCACTATGCAACCTGCTGGCCCCACCTAGAATATTTTTCAAGCCAGTGGATTTGGGACTTAAACCACACAGTTGGCCATGTGAGATCCAGCTGCATTAACTGCTATGTCCTCAGCCTGCCCCCCAAAATTACCTTTCTATTCAAATGATGATGGAATCACAGTGATGAGAATTGTAGAGGTTTCCTGTATTTTTACCTGAGTTTTCCCCAATTGTTGCATTTTGCACAACTAGTGTAATAGTATAGTTGGGCTAGCAACAGTGGTCTGATGTACTTCGGTTACACACACGTTCCCATTTACTTGTACAGAGGTATGTGTACTCAAAAGTCTCCATCCTAGCACTTGTGAGTGGTAGAGATCCCAGATCGCTCTAGGTCAGACTAATGCAGCATCTGGTCTGTTTCCCCTTTCCACGACACTGCACACCTGGGATTTTAGTCTATGGACTCTTAATCCCTAAATGTAGTCTGGTGATGCACTGTTTGGGTAGAGCCCTACTCACACGCAGACTGATTTGGGCTGCCCTCCGTTCTCTGTGTTGATGGAACCCTCTCTATCCTGTCCCCAAAGGTCCACTACATGACCCACGGGACCAGCAACAACTCGGCCCGCCGTGGTAGGAAGCTGGCCATCGAGAACACCATGGCACTGTTAGGTTCAGATGGAAAGAGAGTGTCGGAGATGTTCCCCAAGGAAATCCTGGCCCCTTCGGTGAACGTGGACCCTGTCGTGTGGAACCAGTACACCAGCATGCTCCACGGCGGGCTGGCCCTGAAGACCAACGCCATCTCCGTCATCCAGGGCAGCGGGATTCCCACGCTGCCAGTTTCCCTGGGGGCCAGCTCCGTGGCGAATAACTCCACGGTCTCCAAGATGGATGGTTCTCATCCGGGCATCGGTGCCGAAGTGGAAAAACCGGGGGCTTCTGAGGGTGTTCCCAAGCACCAGTTCCCTCACTTCCTGGAGGAGAACAAGATTGCCGTCAGCTGAGCTGCAGGAGAGCTGGCAAAGGAGGGATGCTGCAGAGGGCGGGCGCGAGGGCTGGCGTGTCTGCTTGTTCTGCTCTCCCCCTTCTCCTCCGGTCTTCTGTATTCTTCCCGATATGCAGGGGGTGTTTACGGTTGTGACCTCAACCTCAGGCAGTCTTACAATCATGATTGCTGCTTTGCAAAAAAGAAAGGAAACAACAAAAAAAAAGAAAAATCAGAAAAAGGAAAAATACATACCCACACATAAACTACACCCTTCCTTCCCTCCTTCCCTCCTTCCTTCCTCTCTTTTTATTTGGAAAGAAGCGGGTCTTGCAGAGTAACTTTGTTACTTGCTACAGACTGTACACAGAAATTTTTTTTATAGCCTAAAGTGACTGTTTCCAAAGACTCACCTGTTTCAGGTGGAACGGACGGAACGGAACTGAAACACGGGAAAGACAACTGCTTAGCCCAGCGGGGGAGGGGCGATGTCCACTTCCACGGCGACCGTATGCGGGTAAAGGGACAAGGTCTGTCATCTATTTCGGGACCTCTTTTTATCCCTCCCTGCCCTGTGCTCATCTTTTTATTTTTCATTTTTGAATGTACTTTAAATAACAACAGAAAACTGAGGTGTAGAGGGAGGAAATTCTTCCAGCCTTAGAACCTTAGGTAGGATGCCCTCCATGGACGCTCGTCCTCAGGGAGCCAAGTGCGTGTGCTGCTGATTTAAACACAGTTCCGCGGGAGCCCCACGAGTGCCCATTCCTGCCCACGCTTCCCAGATGCCTCCGTCACCTGAGCGTGGGGATTCTTGGGTGATGTCCTGTGGGTTCGCCAGTGCCTACTCCATGTCAGGAACTGAGTTTTCATTCTTGAGAACGGACTCATCAGAGGGCGCGTTTCCTATGACAGGTTCACAGGCTTGTCTGTTTCAGTTTCCTTGGTGCGACCTATGCCAAGTCATCAAGTTTTGTTGTTGTTGTTTTTTTCCTTGAGTATTGCATGAAGGCTACGAAGTTGGAACAGGCGAGTCCTGGGTGTGAAAGCTTTAATTTATCTACCTCATGTATTTTTTATTTTTGTAGCCTTCAGCCTGTTTTACTATTTGAAGACCGCTGAAGTATTCCCAGGCCCCGTCTTAAAGAGCTGATATATGGATGGGAACAGCTAGATGTTTAAGATAATTTTGTGATTTTTTTTTTGTTTGTTTGTTTCTCTTTGTATACATAAGAATAATGAGCCAACGATGAAATGTTGCTCTCATAGTTTAACAAGGAAAGAGAAAGACCCTAACTTCCGGGTGGAGAAGTCTTTCTGGGAAGGCCCTTAGTGAAATGTCGATCAAGACTGTTACCCAAAGTTTTGTCTTTAGTTGTGCTCCTGACTTGAGGATCCAAAACATTTGTTTTGCCAAGTTGTGCCTTTCCTTCAGGAATTGTAAGTGGACACAATAATAGTAACTGTTTACACTGTGAAGCGGATATTGTTACAGAGAACACACCAGTGGCTTTCTCGCTGTTGACCCACGTTGCCTTTGTGAATGTATGACCTACGGAGAAACCCCTGTAGTTGTACCTGCTGATGCTGTCTGTCTGGAAAATAAATTTGGAATGGTTTTTTGTTTTTCCCATCAGGTGTGTATATTATTTTTCTCTGGTACTTTCTGCCCTAAACCTGTGGGTTTCTACTTCACAATCATTTTCAGTTCTACTTCCTAGACTCAAAGATGCACCTCTGGTAATACCATTTTTGACCCATTTAAACTCAACTCTTACCTGCTGGTTGGCGACTTATTGGGTGGGTGGGGGGAGTAAAACTTTCTGTAGCCTGATCTCATTCTGGGGAGTGTTTGCTTGTGACCAGAGAAGTTTTCATGCCTTCGATTACGCCGCATTTCGATCCTAACCTGGTGCAAGTCACTGGGCACAGTATTTCTTTTCCTTTTTTTTTTTTAAATTTGCTGTAGGGTACATACACTTATGGAAGAGAGAGTGAGAAATCACCTCTCCAGGGAGGTGGCCATGCCACAATCCGTTACCCATTCTCCTCTCGGGATTTTGGGCGTGCATGCACACGTGCCCGGCGTGTCAAGCTACTGGGTACAGGAATTGAACTGCACGATTGGCCATGTGGGATCCAGTGCCTTAACCACCATGCCACCAGCTGGCTATTTATTATCTACCATCTCGGCTGCTTAGGAAAAAATAGCTGAGCTGGGAAGGAAAACGGGGACTTTGGGAGATGAACAGGCTCAGGAGAGCTGCTGTGTAGCATTTGCACCCATGGTCAGAAGTAATGTGCTATGGGCTTAGAAATGTGTTAGAGGGGAAGATTTGGGGACCAGCAGATGGCCACGCCCCAGTCCCTTCTCTATTTTCATGATATTGGGCACGTATGCACATGAGCCTGGTGTGAGTTTCAGGTCTGGGTCTGGGACTCAAACTGCTGTCGACCATGTGGGAGTCCAGCAAAGTAACCATTACACCATCTGCTGGTCCCAATATCAACTCAGTTTTATGTCTTTCTAGATATTTAATTTCTTTTAGAGATTTTTGCTATAGGGGGTGTGTTCTTGCCAGACCGACAGAAAGCGAGAAATCACCTCCTGGGGGGATGACCATGCTGCATTCCCTTCTCTTCTATTCTCTTGGGATTTGGGGCATGCGTGCACACACATACCTCCAGTGTGAGTTTAAACCACCAGGTCTGTGACTCAAACTAGTTGACAATGTGGGAGTCCAGTGATGTAACAGGTGATTATTTGCCTTTGCATTTTTCAAGTTTTCATCTGTAATTTTTTTGGAGAGGTTTTTTGCTATAGGGCGCATGCGCTTGCCAGAAAGAGAGACAGAAAGTGAGAAATCACTCCCCGGGGGGATGGGCACACCTCAATCCCTTTCTCCTCTCAGGATCTTGGGCACACACGCACATGCGCCTGGCATGAGTTTAAGCCACCAGGTCTGAGACTTGAACCATGGTCGACTACATGGGAGTCTAGCGACATAGCCATTACGCTAACTGCTGGTCCCTCCTCGGTGCATTTTTACAGAGAACATACTTGGGGGGGGGGGTCCACTGGGACAATTTATTTGTATGTATCTTTTATATCCTTAAGAACCTCAGGATTTTCCCTTTTGTGTGCTTGTATCTTGTTTTTCTTTCCTACAAGTGAGAGAGACATGGCCAATTAGGAAGAGTATTCTTAAAAGTCAGTGTAGGGGGCCGGCAGGTGGCATGGTGGTTAAAGGTGCTGGATTCCCACGTGGCCAAGCCTGGTTCAAGTCCTGGACCTGATGACTTGCTTTCTCGCTTTCCCTTTCTCTCTCTGTTCAAATTAAATAATAAATGGAATAATTATTTTAAAAATATGTCAGTGCAATAGGACCAGCAGATTGTGTAATGGTTATGTCACTGGACTCCCACATAGTTGACAGGAGTTTGAGTTCTAGATCCCACAGCTTAAAACAATGGGTGCCATGCATGAGTGCCCAAAATCCCTAGAGGAGAATGGAGAAGGAATTGCAGTGTGGCCATCTCTCCTGGGGAGTGATTTCTGGTTTTCTGTCTGTCTCTAAGGCAAGCGCACATACCCTATAGCAAACAAACAAACAAACAAAACACCTCAAAAATAATCACCTGTCTTGGGGGCCAGCAGGTGGCGTGGTGGTTAGGGGCACTGAACTCCCACATGGTCAACTGGTTTTGAGTCCCAGACCTGACAGCTTTGTCACTTTCTTTGTTTCTCTCACTATGTTCCTCTCTGGTCAAATTAAAATAAAATTAATAATAATTAAAAAAAAATCATCTGTCTTCTCTTTCATATGAAACTTTTTCTGCCTTTGGGGACCACTAAGGGGTTCTTTGGTCTTCAGAACTTTATTACAAAAGTGATACGTGTTGGCCTAGTCTTGTGGCTTGGTTGTTAAGGCAGCTGGATCCTAAGGGCCAGCCAAGCCGGACAGATCCTGGCCCAGGCAGCTTTAAAGACACATCAGGTGGGGCCAGCAGGTAGTGTGGTGTGGTTGGGGGTGCTGGACTGCTACATAATCAACTGTGGTTCAAGTCCCAGACTGGGCATTGCTTTCTCACTTTCTCTCTCTGTCCCTCTCTGGTCAAATTAAAATGAAGTTGAGTAAAATAATTTTTTTTTTTTTTGAGAGGTTTTTGCTATAGGGTGCGTGTGCTCACCAGAGAGAGACAGAGAGACAGAGAGAAATCACCCCCCCCCAGGGGGGATGGCCATGCCGCAATCCCTTCTCTGTTCTCTCGGGATCTTGGGCATGCACGCACATGGGCCCGGCGTGAGTTTTAAGCCACCGGGTCCAAGACTTGAACTGTGGTCGACTACGTGGGAGTCCAGCGACATAGCCATTATTGCTAACTGCTGGTCTCAAGTAAAATAATTTTTTTTTTTTTTGGAGAGGTTTTTTCACTATAGGGCGCATGCACTCGCCAGACAGACAGAGACATAGAGACAGAAAGCGAGAAATCATCCCCCCCAGGGGTGATGGTCATGCCACAATCCCTTCTCCATTCTTCTCTCAGGATCTTGGGCATGCACGCACGCGCGCCCGGCGTGAGTTTTAAGCCACTGGGTCCAGGATGCAAACCGCGGTCAACTACGTGGGAGTCCAGCGACATAGCCATTATGCTAACTGCTGGTCCCCTCAAGTAAAATAATTCTTAAGAAAACAAACCAGGTGAATGTGTGTGTGTGGCCCAAATCCCAACAGGTTGGAAATAGGGAATAGGGATTGCAGTGTCACCGAGCTCCACTTGGGGGCGTGCTACCTCCCTCTCTTATCTGGTGAGCACTTATGCTATTTGGAAGAACAAAAACAAAACATTAGAGGAAAAAGAGTATCAAAAAATTTTTTAAAAAGAAATATACATCTACTTGAATGTACCACACTAATGTAGAATGTTGATAGAGACTTCGCCAAGGCTGGGGAAAGGTAGGTTTGTATAAGGGATATATGGTATGCTATAGTTTCCTCGAGTTTTCTCTATTTCAAAAACTAGAGGCCAGGGGACCAGCAGGTGGCATGGTGGTTAAGACGCTGGGCACTCCCACATGGCTGACCACGGTTTGAATCCTGGACCTGGTAGCTAGCTTTCTCACTTTCTCTTTCTGTGTGTCTCTCTCTGGTCAAATTAAAATCAATGAATGAATAAATAATTCTTAAAAATATTAGAGGCCAGTATTTGGTGCGGTTAAAGCGTTGGACTCCCACATGATCAACCATGGTTTGAGTCGTGAACCTGGTGACTTAAAAATCACACTGGGCACATGTACGTATGTGCCCCAAATCCCAAGAGAATGGAGAAGGGATTGTGGTGTGACCATCCCCCAGGAGGTGATTTCTCACTTTCTCTTTGTCTCCAGTGAGCAGTGCTCTATGGCAAAAAGAATCTAACAACAAAACAAAAAAACAAAACTGAAGTCTATTCGCTAAGTCTTATTTGTTTTTTTAGTTAGCTATAGGGCACACAAGCTCGCCAGATTCAGAGAAGTAAAGTGGGAAAGCACGTCCCAGACGGATGGCCACGCTGCAGTCCATTCTCTTTTGGGACTTGAGGCTGGCCTGCACATGCACCTGATGTGTTTCTCAAGCCTCTGGGTCTAGGACTCAAACCACACCGTCAGCCGTGTAGGATCCAGCTGCGTCAACCAACGCACCACTGACTGGCTTTTAAATTATATTTGAAAAAATCCACCTAGAATAATTTTTTTTTTCCCCAAAGACAACCATTGATCATAGGATGGTGTTCATTCTTTTATTAGTTGCCGGGGGGCGGGGGGTGGGGGGGCGCGCTGTGATAATCAACTGCGTGGGATGCTTCCTCTGTTTGCAGGCCTTCCTAATTTCTATGTTACATGGCACAATCCTTCCGCAGTCTTACCAGGGCTTATCAGTATCCTCATTTTACAGATGAGGAAACTGGGGCCCTGCAAGTTTGTAACCTGCTTCAGTCTCCACAGCTGGAGAAGGTGGATGTGGTGGAGGCCCTGGGAGGGGGCAGCTTTCTTTGTTACTCCACACTTTAGTAAATGGGGCATAGTGTAAGGAGAGTGGCCATAGGAGGTTTCCACATGGACTCCAGGGAGCTTGAAGGTGCTGGAATTAGGAATAGTTAGTGCCTAGAAGTGTCGTCATAATGCGCCCACATGGCCACAGGAAGCCATTGTTCCTGCTTTTTGGGGTATGAAAGACCAGGCCTCAGGGCCAACTGGTGGCATGGTGGTGAAGGTGTCTAGATCCCACATGGAAAACTATGCCCCAGACCCAATGATTTAAAACGTGCCAGGCATATGTGTGTGCATGCCCCAAATACCAAGAGAATGGATTGTGGTGTGGCCATGTTCCTGGGGGTTGCTTTCTTATTCTCTCTGGTAAGCACACCGCATAGCAAAAACTAAACAGACAAAAACAGGCCTTCAAGCTCAACCTTATTTCTTGCTAACCATGTGGCTCTGTGCAGGCCGCTTGGCTTCATTTCCTCACTGCAAAATGGGTTTGATATTTAGACCTTGCTGGCAGGGCTGTTGGGAGATTACATGTGCATTTTCATGCATATTTTAGGTGTTTGAGAGAAGCGATAGCTAATGTTTATTAAAAACCAGCCGCATGGGGTGCTGTTTCCTCGGTATTACCTGGTTCCCTGTATGGTAGTGGAGTAGAGAAGGTTTGGGGCTTGAGAGGGGATGCCTAAGAGAGCAGCTGGGAGAGGGTGGGGTCTCCTCTGAGGCTGAAATTGGTGTCAGTGTTGACGCTTTGTCCACTCAACAAGCATTTGTTGGGTGCTGTGTGCCAGCCATGGGTTAAGCACCATTTGAGGTCTGCGTAGGGAAGAGCAGGACACCACCCCCGCCAGGTCTGTGGGCAGAGGGCTGCTACTTCCCCTCCCAAGGGGCAGCGCAGCAGCTTCTGATGAGATTCTTTCTTTGGGACATGAGAGAAGGCACACTTCTCAGTTGGGGATCCTCCTTGCTCGTCTTCCTGTGCCCAGAGACCCAGACCCTGGGATATTTGGTGACTCTGCCATATATTGTAGCAAACATGTATTAGAAGGCACTCACACCCAGCATGAATTATCATTAGGTCTCACTGACTGAGGACTGAGGGTGGGGCACATGTTCAAGCCCAGGAAGGGCTGGAGGAGCAAGTGTGAGCATGGAGACCTGTAGGTCAGGGTGAAGGAGTCTGGATGAATGAGGGGTGTGTGTCTGCCAGCAACTGTGAATTCCAGGAGTCCAGATGGAAAGGGAGGGTGAGGATGGGCAAGGAGGGCTGACCAGCAGGTCTGAAAACCGAGGGGGGCAGGCCCGCTGAGGTCTAAGATGCGGGATGTATGGATGACCGGCGTCAAGGGGTTGTCTGTGGCAGGGTGTGTATGCACGTTTGTGTGCTTGTGAAGTGGCGGGTGGGGGAGTGTGGAGGACTGTGATCGTGTCAGTGGGGGTTGAGCGTGGCAATGTGTGTGAATGTATTGGTGAAAGCGAGCAAGCACTAGATGAATGACATGGGGTGAGTGTGGCAGGGTGTGCGTGTGATTGTGAGTGTTGGATGTTGGGGGTTGGCTGCAAGGTGCGCGCGCG
>NW_006159507.1:123023-129958 GCF_000334495.1 Tupaia belangeri chinensis
GCCTGGCCGGGCCTGACAGCTTGGCGGCGAGCCGCGCCCGGCGCCATGACCCGGGAGGGGCCCACTCCCAGCCCAGGGCCGGTGCCTTTCGGGCCCACCCCCCTTAGGAGCCCGCAGGAGCCGGGCGGGCGCGGGCCGTTTCCGCGCGTGCGGAATTAGGATCAGCTGCGCCTCTTCGCCGTTTTATTTCGTGATTGCTCCTCGTCGTTTTCGCTAGGATTTGGCCAGTGTCACTGTGCTCCGCGCGCGGAACAGTCCCTGGGAGCCCGGATATGCTCAGCTTATCCGGGTTGGGGGGCACGGCCTCTGCCGCAGGGTTTCCATCCGCTCCTCGGTGCCCGGCCCCAGGAGGCAGCGCCCAGACCGTCTGCGCGCGGGTGGCTGCGGACCCCCGCCCGGGGCGCCTTCCCGGGGTGGACCCGAACCCAGCAGCCGCGAGGGGGCGGGAGGGGCTCCTCCTGGCGGATTGGTGACGCTGCCCTCAGCCCCCTCCCACACACAATTTGGGGGGAGGAGCCCTTGGTTAGGGGTTGCCACCTGCTGTGCCGGACTGCAGCGGCAGACCCCGAGGGCAGGCGTGGAAGGGGCGTGGGTTTTCCCCTCCAGGAGAGCGAGGACCGGCTGGTATCCTGCGCCTGTACGGAGAACGGAGTGACCTGTTGGGAAGGCAGACTCCCCGGCCCCGCCCTTAGCCGCCAATCAGAGTTCGTGAGCGGGGTGGGACCTGGAGAGGTGCCTTTTCACAGGCTGCGCAGGTGAGGCTGACGCCCACTGGCGGATGGCAGCTGGGCGGGGCCTGCGGCCTGTGCGCCCCGCCCTTCCCCTCTGCGTCGGGTCTTTGGGTCCTGCCCGCGGGAGGCGCGGGGAGGGCGAAGGCCTAACGCCTAACGTGAATTTACCTTCTGTCAGTGGAATTACAAAAAAAAAAAAAGGGTGGAGGAGTGGTGCCAGCTGCCATTTTGTTGGGTCTTTGTCCTTGGCTTCCTGGAACCCGTCGGTGAGGAGGCCCCATTGATGTTATGGAAAGGAAGCTGCAGTTTAACGAGGTTAAGGACTGCGGAGAAATGCTCCAAGATGGAGTTGATCTCTGGGTCGCCTGACCCAAAGACAGCCGGATCTCGGACACCCCTTCCTTCGCCGTTCTGCTTAGTAATGACCACAGGCCCCGTGAGCTCTGTGCCCGGGAACAGAGCCTGGTGCAAAGTACACCCTCAGTAAGTGTAATCAATTAATACGATGGGTGGATTCCACGTCCTGTCGTCATCAGTTCACACCCTGAACAATTACCAGTCGTCTGCCTGGCCCGTGCCAGATGATAGGGCTGCAGAGGAGTGACACCTGCCCTGCACTGGACTCAGCTGGAGAACTTAAGGACCTCCCATCCCCTGCCCCATTCCAGACCTTTTAACCAATATTCTGGGGCCTGGCCTGGGGAATATATATTTATATTGATATACCCCACCCCCGACTTTCCCCAAACTTTTTTTTTTTGGAGAGGTTTTTTAGTATAGTGCTTGTGTGCTTGCCAGAAGGACACAGAGAGACAGAAAGTGAGAAGTCACCCCCCAAGGGGGATGGCCATGCCACAATCCCTTCTCCATTCTCCTCTTGGGATCTTGCATATGTTCGCACACATGCCCGGTGTGAGTTTAAGCCACCAGGTCTGGGACTCGAACCGTGTTCAACTATATGGGAGTCCAGCGACATGGGAGTCCAGCGACATAGCCTTTACCCTATCTGCTGGTCCCATCCCCAAACATGTTAATATGCAGTTAATAGTTGAGAACCTTGGGAACCAGCAGTTAGGGTCATGGCTATGTCTCTGGACTCCCATGTAGTCAACCGTGTTTCGCGTCCCGGACACGGTGGCTTAAAACTCACACTGGGCGCGTGTGCGTGCGTGCCCAAGATCCCGAGAGGAGAATGGAGGAGAAGGGATTGCGGCGTGGCCATCCCCCCTGGGGGGTGATTTCTCGCTTTCTGTCTCTCTGTCTCTCTCTGTCTGTCTGGTGAGCGCACGCGCCCTATAGTGAAAACCTCTCCAAAAAAAAAAAAAAAAAGTTGAGAACCTTGATTTAGTGCATGAAAGAAAAATGCAGCTAATTATTTAAAAGTGGTCCTTAACATGATGGGAATATGCACTCTTAGTATGGAGACCAAGAAGGAGTGGTACAGATAATTTTATTTAAAATATAAAATGTCTGCTTGGTATTGGGTTGAGGATCACACCCCCTTTAAAGTCTTCCAAGTTTGGCACTGATTTATTTCCTGAATGTGGACACATTGACGTTCAAATCCCGCATCTGGGGGGCCGTGCACTTGCATATGTGTTCTTGTATGATCTGCACTCTGGGAGTGGCAGTGGCAGGGGGGGGACTCCTGATGTGTGGAAGCAGAGAGAGCTGATGGAGCGGCCTCCCGAAATACGGGGTGAGGAGAATGAGTTTGAGGAAGAATGTTCTCTGCTGGACTCTCGAGAGCATTTATTCCCACAATGATTGAGTTTGGGGGGCTAACTTCTCCACTTAAGATTCAGCGTTGTTAAATAATTTGTTCCAAAATTTGATTTGTTCAGGGTCCTAGAGAGAGGGTGAAAAGGATTGGAATTGATCTTGGCCCCCCTCATTTCACTCAATGGTTCTAGGCCATAAAGCCTTGGAATGGTTGGGGCGTTTGTGGTAAAAAAGAAACAAAAAAACAGAAAACAAACTGCTTCCTGATCCAGGGGACACTTCGTAATTAATTCTGGGGTCACTCAGTGGATGTTGCCAAGACATACCGCTTATTTGCTGGAAGACTCTTTCAGCTCTTCTCTCTTGAGAAAGTGACCACTCTGATGCCGGCGACTGTTGAGAGTTGAGTTTGGAAACTCAGCCCTGGACCACGTTGCTGGACACCAGTTCTGATGGCGTGTCCAGTGCTGTGAATGGAGCCCCCTCTTGGTGAGACACCAGGGGTTGTAAGGTGTGTGGACTCGGGAGTGGAGGACCTGCCGCCTGTTAGATATGTTATCTTGGGAAAACTGGCACCTCTTTGGGTACTAGTCCTACTTTTTTTCCTTTTCTTTTTTTTTTCCTGAATGTATCCTAACTTTCCTTAAAAAAATTTTTGGAGAGATTTTTGCCATGTGCCTTCACCAGAGAGACAGAGACAGAAAGTGAGAGATCATCCCTTCCCGAGGGGGATGGCCATGCTACAATTCCTTCTCCATTCTCCTCTCGGAATCTTGGGCACGCGTGCACACGCGCCCGGCATTAGTTTCAAGCTTAGTGTCCGGGACTCGAACCACAGTCAACCAGGTGGGAGTTCAGCAATGTAATCATTACACCATCTGCCCTCCCCCCCTTTTTATTTCCAGAGGGCTTGCGCACATGCCAGAGAGAGAGAGAGGGAGAGAGCACCCCAATGAGGCTTGGTCACACGTCTCCGTCCCGTCAGGATCTGAGCGTGTGCGCGTCCATGCCTAGTGAGTTTTTCCAGCCTCTGGGGCCACACTTGAGCTGCCCTTGGCCTATGGCATCCTGCCCCCTCTGCACAGCGCTTCTCCCCTGAGCTGCTGGCCGGCCAGAAGTCAGCTTTCTTCTGTGAAGTGGGAATGGCAACAGTTATATTTGTCTCATAGGGTTGTTTTTTTTTTTTAGCTTTATATATTTATTTTAATTTGAACAGAAAGGGACAGAGGGGGCGGGGGAGAGTGAGAAAACAAGCCACCAGGTCTGGGACTCGAACCACTGTCATATATGTGGAAGCCAGCACCCTTTTCCCCCACACCACCTGCTGGCCCCATGATCATTAGCTGTTGTATGAGGTTTGTTCTTAAGGGTCTCTAGAATGTCCTTTTGAGAGGAGGATCTGATGGTGGGGAATTTAGAAATACTCTGGCCTTTATTGCTTTTTCCTGATCCAGGTCAGGACCGTGGATAACTGGACCAAGAGCTCTATCCAGGTTTGCAGAGGCCTTGTGTGATATTTAGGAAGGGCAAAGTGCTTTGGCCCTAGCCTCGTGAAACTTTGTTTCATTAATAATTCTGGGTTTTGTGGCCAAATCGGACAGGGGTACTTTGATGCTTGATGCAGTTGGACTTAGGGGAGTAGGAGGTTTCGGCTCTGAACTGGTTCGAGAAAGAAGAGCTAAATACCTATTCAACCTCCACCCCCAGATTTATTTATTTAATTTTATTTGTTGTTATTTTTTTTAACTTGAGTGTAGAGAGAGAAAGGGAAAGTGAGAAAGCAAGTCATCAAACCTCAGTCGACTCTGTGGGAGTCCAGTGCCTTGCCATCATGCCACCTGCTGGTCCCTCTACCACTTCTTTAAAAGCCAGCTTTTTGGAGGCAAACTTAACACAACATATCCACTGAAAGAGTACCTTTCGTTGATTTAAAAAAAGACGACATTCCAGGTAGGCCCTTTGCGATGCTGTCCGAATGTGCCCTCACGAAGCTCCTGGCGGAGAGCTGAAGTTTCTCATGGCATGATAGATGCCATCATGTGGCCGTGCCATGCGTGTGACTCGCGCACCCCAGTGGCTGTTCGGGCCCCTTTCAGTTTGGGCCTACTATAACTCACACTTTCGAGCTGCCACTCAAGGCGCCTCTCAGAGCACCGCTCCTCTCTTCAGAGCTCTTTGGGTTGGGGGACCAGCAGATGGTATAATGGTTACAGTGCTGGACTCTCGCATAGCCGACTGTGGTTCGAGTCCCGGACCCGCCGGCTTGAAACTCACACTGGGTGCATGTGCTTGCGTGCCCAAGAGCCCGAGAGGAGACTGGAGGAGAAGGGATTGCGGTGTGGCCATCTCCCCTGGGGGGTGATTTCCTGCCTTTTGTCTCACTCTGTGAACTCACATCCCCTATGTCAAAAAAACTCTCAAAAAAAAAAAAGAAAGAAAGAAAGAAAGAAAGAAAGAATTGGTCAGCTCTGAAGGTCTTGTCAAGGCATCATACAACGCAGAATGTATAAAATACTGACGATACAATTTATTTATGTGAATGTTCTTTTTCCTTTTTTTGCTTAATGCCCTGTTTATTCTGCAAACAAGGTTCAGAAATGTACAGACACAGTGCGTCGGCTGAGCGACCGTGTGCAGTTGTGACTTCACAACTACACAGGCAGCGATGACGACTTACGGGCACATTAGCCAGCCACGTGTTTAATGTGAACACGGTGAGAATGGATCACAAACGGTCTGTTCCTCTAAGTCACGGGCACATTCTCCTGCTCTAATCTTTAAGAACAGGTGGAGCCTTCACTTGGTCGGCCACCTCCTTGCCGCTCAGCACAACAACCGCGAGAGCAAATTCGAAGCTGGTCCCAGGACCATGGCTTGTAAGAATCAGACTATCCTTTTCCACTCGATTCTCAGAGTAGCTGTAATGACTTCCATTCTTTTTGTCTTTAGCACGTGGGTGTGTTGTAACTTTGCTTCTGGAGCCTATTTCAGGAGCCACAGGGCAGCAGGCCCTGCACAGAGGGCGGCTACGGGGCCCTTCCGCTTCTCCTGCTCCTTCAGGGTCTCTTTCATGGGAGCGGATGCGATAAATTCTGTGCACCCAGGTTACCTCCTGGTAAAACCACCACGTCATATGGTCCCTCTTTTTTTGCATCTTCGAGACTGGCAGCAGGACATATGACATCATGACTACACTGCACTGGGTCTTTTCCAGCCAGGCTGGCAACAGTGACCTTAATCCCAGCTCGTCTCATGACGTCTACAGGATGGCTGTCTCCATTTCCTCCGCTCCTTTAGCCAGGATCACCAAAGCTCTTTTGGAAGCCATTTTTATGTTTTTTTTTTTTAGACCTACACCAGACTACGTGGGTGTGAATATTTTTATAAAAACATACTAATAAAGATTCAAGAAATTGGGACCAACAGTTGGCATAATGGCTATGTCGCTGGACTCCCATGTAGTTGACCACAGTTCGAGTCCCAGCCCTGGTGGCTTAAACTCACGCTGGGCGTGTGTGCGTGCGTGCCCAAGATCCCAAGAGGAGAATGGAGGAGAAGGGATTGCGGCATGGCCATCCCCCCTGGGGGGTGATTTCTCACTTTCTGTCTCTCTGTCTCTGTCTTTCTGGCGAGCGCATGCACCCTATAGCAAAAACCTCTCCAAAAAAAAAAAAGATTCAAGAAGTTAAAAACTTAATGGAGAAGAAGCAAATAATGGGAAATTCATATTTTCCCTGAGGTTACATAGGAAGGGTTTTCACACACACGCAGCTCTTTATGCTGTGGACCTAATTCTGCCCCCATCACAGTCCAGATGGCTATAATGCACACACGGCTCTGTGTGCT
This sequence comes from Tupaia belangeri chinensis, assembly GCF_000334495.1. Taxonomy (NCBI): domain Eukaryota; kingdom Metazoa; phylum Chordata; class Mammalia; order Scandentia; family Tupaiidae; genus Tupaia; species Tupaia belangeri. Next base: position 129,323 of record NW_006159507.1, read on the forward strand.
GCGCACCTGCTCCCATCTCCCTCAGAGCCCAGAATGTGCCTTCTTGTTGCAGCTCTTAAACCATGAAGTCATTTTGGAACCAGCAGTTGGCGCAATGGCTATGTCACTGGACTCCCATGTAGTTGACTGCCGTTCGAGTCCTGGACCCGGTGGCTTAAACTCATGCTGGACGTGTGTGCCTGCGAGCGTGTCCAAGATCCTAAGAGGAAAATAGAGGAGAAGGGATTGTGCCATGTCCATCCCCCTGGGGGGTGATTTCTCGCTTTCTGTCTGTCTCTCTCTGTCTTTCTGGTGAGTGCACGCACCCTATAACGAAAACCTCTCCAAAACAAACAAACGAACAAACAAAAAAGCATGAAGTCATTTTCATAGTCTGCATCTGTCATGTTTCTTGCATTATTATGCTTTTCCTTGGTCACTCTGCTGGCTTTTTTTTTAATGCACCCACCTGCACTCTCATGGTGCTGAAGTGCTGGCTAGTGTCCCCCACCCCAGGTGGCCTGGGATGTGCCTTCCAGAGAAAATACATGAGTGAGATCAGCTTCTTCAGGCATGGGGGCGAGTGCTATTGGCTGAGCGTTCAGTGTTTTTTTTTTTTTTTTTTTTTTTTTTGGGGGGGTTTTTTTTTTTGGGGTG
>NW_006159507.1:129979-172735 GCF_000334495.1 Tupaia belangeri chinensis
GAGACAGAGAGATAGAAAGCGAGAAATCACACCCCCAGGGGGGATGGCCCCGCTGCAATCCCTTCTCCTCCATTCTTCTCTCGGGATCTTGGGCACGCACGCACACGCGCCTGGCGTGAGTCTAAGCCACTGGATCCGGGACGCGAACCGTGGTCGACTACATGGAAGTCCAGCCACATAGCCATGACGCTAACTGCTGGTCCCCGTGCATTCAATGTTAATGCCAACAGTGTGTGTGGCGTATTATTAGGGGGACTTACTTATTTTAAGGTTTTTGCCAGAAGGCACATGTGCTTACCTGAGAGACAGAGAGAGACAGTGAGAGGGAAAGTGAGAAATCCCCCCCAAGGGAGATGGCCATACTGAAATCCTTTCTCCTTCATTCTCCTCTTAGGATCTTGGGCATGTATGCACATGTGCCCAGTGTTAGTTTCAAGCCACCAGATCCAGGACTTGAACTACGGTCAACCATATGGAAGGTCAGCGTCTTAACCACTATGCCACCTGCTGGCTCCAGTAAGGGGTCTTTAAACAGAAACACACCTAAATCAAGGATCTGTATTGATTAATGGATAAAAACCCTTGTAACCAGAGACTTGAAGGAGCCTATCCTGTAAATCCCCCAGGAGCATCGAGTCAGTATTCTGTAATTTAGTGCTCGCAGTGACTCTACAGAACACCTTTAGAGACCTTTATAGAACTCCTGTGGAAAATAACTCTTTAGAGTTGGAAAACACGATGTCCATCATGTCAAAGAGAAAGGGCATTTTAATTTCCTTATCAGTGAAACAAGAATGAAAAATAAGGATTAAAAAAAGCCAGCATCAAAGGGCCATTGTGCAGTGCCATGAGAAAACACCAGCCCAGAGCCCAAATGCTGCAGATCCTAAGTCTGTCTGTTTTTCTCCCCCATCAGGTAGCGAGTCTCCCAAGCAGTCCGCTGTAGTTCTGTGTTCTCGAGCAAGATGTGAGCAGGAGCCTGGTGGTGCCTCTGATGCGCCTCCCAGGTGGGCGCTCCCTGTCTGGACCTCACCCCCTCCACGGGATGCGCATTTTTGTGCAGGAGCCTGTTCTCGAGGACCACAGCATGTCCCGTCTGAATTAGCTTTCCTGTTGCTGCAACCAATTACGGCAGATTTACTGGCTTAGAGCCACATAGTCCAGCCCGGTGGTGTGGTTCACAGCGTGCTGGACCACAGTGCTGGAGGCCACATGGCTGACTGTGAGTTTGGATCCCTGGCCCAGCCGACCTGAAACACGCCGGGTGCATATGTGAGATCAGAGCATGACCAGAGCCCTTGAGGCTGTTTTTTTCCCTCTCACTCTCTCAGGCTTGCGTGCACACAGGTTCTCTGGCATCAATTAAAAATAGAAGATTCTGGAGGTCAGAAGTCCAACGTGGGTTTCATGGGGCTAAAGTCAAGGCATCGGTGGGAATGCGTGCCCCTGGAGGCTCCCTGGGCGAATACAGGGCCTTGCCTTTCCCAGCCATAGTGGCCCCATCTTTGCAGCATTCCCCTCTCGTACTCCGAGCCTCACTCTCCTGCATCCATCCTTCACCTTTAAGGACCTCGTGCTTACACTGGGTCCACGAGGATAACCTAGGGTGAGCTCCCCAGCTTGAGAGAGTTCATCATCTCACCTCTGAAGGTCCCTGTGCCATGTACTATACCAACCTCACAGGTGGCGAGACTGTGAGCGTCTTTGGGGACTGTTTTTATGTCCACCACACTATACGTGCTTTATGGTGTGAGAGCTGCAACAAGAAGGCACTTTCTATGCTGGGTTGGGATGGTATCAGGTGTGCACCGTACAGCGCCGTGTGTGTGTGTGTGTGTGTGTGTGTGTGTGTGTGTGTGTATGTATAAAATCCATTCTGTGCTGGGTGGGGGTGGTGTCAGGTGTGCACCATACAGGGCCTTGTGTGTATTAATATCCATTCTGTGCTGGGTGGGATTGGTGTCAGGTGTGCACCATACAGGGCTGTGTGTATTAACATCCTTTCTGTGCCGGGCGGGGGTGGTATCAGGTGTGCACCATACAGGGCCTTGTGTGTATTAACATCCTTTCTGTGCCGGGCGGGGGTGGTATCAGGTGTGCACCATACAGGGCTGTGTGTGTATTAACAGCCTTTCTCTCCTGGGCGGGGGTGGTGTCAGGTGTGCACCATACAGGGCTGTGTGTGTATTAACAGCCTTTCTGTGCTGGGTGGGGATGGATGAGTACACAGCATGTAGGGCTGGGTGTGTGTGAAAATCCATTCTGTGCTGGGTGGAGGTGGAATGAGGTCCCAGCATGGAGCGGAGTATTGGGGGCAGGGGATTGTGCTGAGGGTGAGATCCAGAGACCCTCTGCAGACCCTGCCCCGTGGGACTGAATGGAGGACTCTGTAAACAGCTCTGGGCTCCCCTGGGATGAGAACAGTAGGCGCAACCCTGGCAGCGGCCCATCCGGAAGTGCTCTCTGCGTCCTCTGCCAGCTACCCAGCTGCACTCGTGCCATCCGCTTCCAGTTACCGAGTCCCTGCCCTGCCCTGCACTGGGCTAAAGCAGACCAGGCGCTCCCTGGCCACGTGGAGAGCAGGGGATGTGTCATGAGAAACCCAGGTAGGACGCTGCAGGCCGGGTGTGGGTACAGGAGCCGCTTCCTCCTCCTCGATGCTCTGCAGCCAGGGGGAGGGGGCGGGCTGTGTTCTAGTCCCCAAGGAGATGGGCAGCCCTTTGACCTTGACTTACCCACCCTGCAATAAATTGGGAGGAGGAGGAGAGGTCTTGAACCATCCATTTTTGGACTGTTTGCCATTATTTCTCAGAAGGTTCTTTGAGATGAAAGGCAGCCATGGGGGCTGGCTGTATTTATGCCTGCCTTTGGGAGTGGTCGCAAAGTGCCTTCAGCTTCACACATGAAAGTGGACTTTGGTTCAATTTGGAAAGAAAAAGTCTGGTGGTAATATTTTGTGGATGACTTTTACCTACACAGTTACAGTATTGCTTATTTTAACTATTGCCTCTTTAATTTGTGTGAATTTGAAAAATTAATAAAAGCATTCAGGGTCTGGCAGGTGGCGTGGTGGTTAAGGTGCTGGACTCCCACATGGCCAACCAAGGTTCGAGTTCCAGACCTGGCAGCTTGCTTTTCTACTTTCCTTTTCTCTCTCTCTGTCTTTTTCTGGTCAAATTAAACAAATAATGATGATAATAAATGAAATAAAGTAATACTTTTTACAAAATTTAAAAAAAAAGTATTCAAAGATTTGGCCAATGGGAATCTTCGCTAAAGATAGCTCTGGGCGGCTCAAAGCCAGACCTTTAAAGGTTAGCAACTATGTATGTCCTCTGGTTTATGCCAAGTGATACTTGTTTTGTGGAGAAGTTTCCTTGGAATATGTTTAAGTGAAGGGGGCCAGCAGGTGGCTTGGTATTTAAGGGTGCTGGACTCCCACATGGCCCACTGTGGTTTAAGTCCTGGACCTGGGGGCTTGCTTTCTCTCTCTCTCTCTGGAAATATTGAAATAATAATAAATAAAGTTAAATAAAATAATTATTAAAAATAATATGTTAAAAAAAGTGAATCAATTTAAAGAAAAATATGAAGTCAGTAACAGTTTGTGAGGTGCGTAGATGCCCCAAGTCTTGCCTGCCGAACGGAAGCAGTGGTGTATGCTAAAATGATGCTGTTGGTTTGAAATAATATTACTGCTACCAGGGGAAGGAGATAAGATGATCTTGTGCTCATACAGGAACAACACTCTAATTTTCTTACCAACTTGGATAGCATTTTTGTATCATTTGTGAACAGCAGTGTGCCAGGTGGATTGGGGAGTCTTTTCTTTTAATTGCCAGAAGGTATATACACTTGCCAGGGTGAGAGGAAGCGTCCTCCTTCCCATTTGGAGTGTAGACATAGCGTCCTCCTTCCCATTTGGACTGTAGACATACCGCAATCCTTTTTCTTCATTTTTTTTTTCCCAAAGAGAGGTTTTTGCTATAGGGCTTGTATTCTTGCCAGAAAGACAGAGAGAGAGAGGCAGAAAGCAAGAAATCGACCCCCAGGGAGGATGGCCACACCGCAATCCCTTCTCCTCCATTCTCCTCTCAGGATCTTGGGCATGTACGCACACGTGCCTGGCGTGAGTTTAAGCTGCCTGATCCGGGACTTGAACCGTGGGCAACTACATGGGAGTCCAGTGACATAACCATTATGCCATCTGCTGGTCCCTCCTCCATTTCTTTAACCTGTCATGGTTTTGGGCATGCATACTCATGCATGTAGTATGGTTTCCTTTAAAAAAAAAAAGAATTATTTATTTAATTGTATTTATTGTTGTTATTTAAAAATTTGCTATAGGGCATGTGCATTCATCAGAGAGAGAAAGTGAGAAAGCAAGCCACCAGGTCTAGGACTTGAACCACAGTTGATCATGTGGGAGTCTAGCGCATTAACCACCACACCACCTACTGGCCTCCATCTGGCATGTTTTTCAAGCTGTTAGGGCCAGAATTCAAACTCTGCCACCAGAATTCAAACTATCCCAATGCATAGTGCTTAACCACTGTGCTACTGGGATGCCCCTGGGCCCCCTTTTTAATGAGGTTCATTTTCTCCCATGAGAGACAGACTGATGGCCCCCTCCACATGTCCTCACACTGCAATCAACCCCAGCCTCAGTCAGCCTGCATTGCAGACATGCGTGTGCCCTGTGGGCTGAAGGTGGGGTCCAGTGTGAAGCCAGAACCTTCCCCTGTGGGTGCACCTTGCAACACACCGTGTTACCAGCAGACCACTGTGGCTGGCCCCTGATCGGGAGTCTTGTCTTGTCTTTCCTTCTCTTCCCTTTCTTTTCCTTTTCTTTTCAGTTTTGGTATAGGGCACATGCACTTTCCAGAGAGAGAGAGAGAGACAAAGAGAGAGAGAGAAGGATGGTGAGAAATCACTCCCCAGGGGAGATGGCCATGCTGCAGTCCCTCCTCCTCCATCGTCCTCTCAGATTTTGGGCACACATGCACACGTGCCTGGTGTGACTCTCAAGCTGCCAGGTCCAGGACTCGAACTGTGTGGCTGACCATGTGGGATCCAGCACCTTGCCCTCCGTGCCACCTGCTGGCCCTCAGATAGGTGAATCCTAAAGTTCTCTTAGTTTGTCTAGACAAGATAAGCATTTAAGGGGACGGTGGAGGAAAAAAGGCACCCAGTGCAAGTTGGGAGGGCAGGCAAAGCACTCTTCTCCACCTCGGTTACGTCTCCGTGCCACGTGTCAGGTGCCAGGAAAGATGGCAGCCCTGTGGTGGGAACAGAGCCCTGTTGCTAGCACAGGCCTGGCAGTTCGTGCTGACGAGAGGTGAAGTCATGCTTGGTCAGGTTTGTCCTCAGGGGCCCTCAGCCTCGGCACCATGACTGTTCTGGGGATTGAACATCCTCTGGGGGCCGTGTGCACTGTGGGGTGTTGGGAGCACCCTGGTCTCCACATGCTAGATGTCCCCCTTGGTACCGTGACAACCAGAAATGTCTCCAGCATTGCCAAGTGTCCCATGGGGACATAGTCGCCCTGGTTAAGAGCCCCTGGACTAATGAAATGGTCACTATGAGTGGCCTTATTCCTCCTGTCCTTTCTCGGTGTCTCGGCCTGTTTAAAACAACAACGAACCCAAAAACCAAAAACCCTGTTGGGCTAGAAATTCTCTGGACGCTTGTTGCTGACTCTGGGGCTGGCTCTCTGGCACAGTCAGGAGGAAGGAAGCCTTGCGCTGTCAGAGGAGTGTTGGGAAGTGTCGGGGTGGAATTGTATCCCCTCCCTGAAATTCCTATGTCCAAGCCAGAACCCGCAGCATCTCTGAATGTGGCTGTATTTGGAGACAGGGCCTTTCAAAAGATGACTTATTTAAAAGGAGGCTGTTAGGGTGGGCCCACATCTGGTCTGCGCCCCTCTGAGAAGAGGCCGTGAGGACTCACAGTGATTTTTGTTGGGGGAAAAGGAGATGGGAGTTTACGAGGCCTCAGTGATCCGTGGATAAGCATGTGTGCGTTCTATTGATCCTGGTGGAGTCTTATGAGCAGAAAGAAGGTGACAGAAAACTCTAGAAACTTCAAATTGTCCCTCTAAGTTCTTCAGGAACAGTATCTTTCAGAGTGACATATTGATCCTTATTTATTTATTTTTAAAGATTTATTTATTTAATTCCATTTGTTGTTGTTATTTTTCAATTCGACCAGAGAGAGAAAGAAAGGGAAAATGAAAAAGCAAGCCACCAGGTCCAGGACTTGAACCACAGTTGGCCATGTGGGAATCCGGTGGCCTTAACTACCATGCCACCTGCCGGCCCTACTTTTTAAAATTATTTTAAGGGAGACTTTTATTATAGGGCGTGCATGTTTGCTGGAGAGACAAGGAGACAGAGAGACAAAGTGAGAAGTCACCTACTAGGGGAGATGGCCATATCACTGTCCCTTCTCCTCCATCCTCCTCTTGGGGTTTTGGGTATGCACACACACCCGGTGTGAGTTTTAAGCTGCCAGGTCCAGGACTCGAATCATGGTCGCTACTTGGGAGTCCAGCGATGTAACTATTATACCATCACTGCTCCCTTTGGGTCGTTATCTTTACCGCCACCTCTCTCTGTATGGGCCATGTTCATGGGGCAGGGTGGTGTGGCAGTCACGTGATGGCTGCGAGGCTGACCACGGGGAAGGTTCCCCGTTTGTGTCTGTGACCCTCCCTGACGATGCGGGCACATATGTGTCCATGATCCTGTCTGGGTCAGGCTGGGGTAGATAGGGGTGTCAAGACCCTGTTGGGGTGTGGTCTCCCTCTTTATCTCTCTCTCATGGAGGAAACAAATAAATAAATGAAACTTTATAAAAGGACATGATGAGTCAATAGATGGTGTGGAGCTTGGGGCAGCTGGATCCCACACGGTCTATTCTGCTGTTTGAGTCCTGGACTCGGTGGCTTAAAAATGAAGCCCGGGGCGTGTGTGTGCATGCCACAACCCTGAGAGGACAATGGAGGAGAAGGGGTTCCGCATGGCCATATATATAGAGATTAGCCAAGTCATAGTAACCCTGAACATAAACTGGCAAAACTGTCATAGCAGGGTAGCTTTTCCTTCTCTGGATCTCAGGTGCCAGGACTTGACCAAGCACTCTCTCTTTCAGTTACTTCGTCATTGCCTGAGCGCATGTGCAATTGCTAGAGAGAGGGAGAGAGAGAAGAGAGTAACGCTCCCATCCTGGTCACACCGCAACCCCTTCCTCACCATTTTTCCATCCTCTTGGGTTTTTTTTTTTAATCTTTTTTTTTTTGGAGAGGTTTTTGCTATAGGGCATGTGCGCTCGCCAGAAAGACAGAGAGACAGAAAGCGAGAAATCACCTCCCGGGGGCATGGCCATGCCACAATCCTTTCTCTTCCATTCTTCTCTCGGGATCCTGGGCATGCATGCACATGCGCCCAGCATGAGTTTAAGCCACCGGGTCTGGGACTTGAACTGTGGTCGACTACATGGGAGACCAGCGACATAGCCATTACGCTAACTGCTGGTCCCCATCCTCCTGAAATTTTGAGCACCCACATGACCTGTGTGTTATTCAGGTTATGAGGGCCGGGACTGGAACCACTCGGCCCTGCAAGAGCTGTCTCTGTTAACCACTAGGCCACAGGGCTAGCCCTTTAATTTTTAAAAAAAGTTTATTTTTTCTTCCATAAGTGTGTGTGTGTGTGTGTGCGTGCGTGTGCGCGCGTGTGAAAAGAGACAGACAGAAAGCCAGCACTTCCCTAAGGGCCTTATACTTTGATCCAGCCCCAGTGCCAGCCAGCCCTGGATAATGGGCACACACACGCCTGGTGTACTCGGGAGATCTCTAGATAAAAACCTGCCCACTAAGTCAGCCCTGCAGAGCGTCGCGTCTTACCACCGTGCCATTAGCCCCCAAGCCCTTTCTTCTTGGGTAGTTTACTTATGAAGGAAGCAGCAAAAGTGTGTCAACTTTATTTTCCTTTAAGTGAAAATGAGTGCATTGGGTCAGTGGTGTGTGTGTGTGTGTGTGTGTGTGTGTGTGTATGTCGTGGTCTAAGGTGCTGGATCCCACATGGCAAATTGCAGGATCGAGTCCTAGACCTGGTGGCTTGAAAAATATGCTGGGCATAAGTATTTGTGCCCGAAATCCAGAAAGGAGAATGGAGGAGGAGGGATTATGGTGTGGCCATTCACCCTGGGGGGTGCTTTCTCACCCCACCCCACCCCGCACTGATGCCCCTATAGCAAAAACAAGATAAGAATTCATTATTAAGAAAATTTAGGGGACCAGCAGTGTGGCATAGTGGATAAGATGCTGGGCACTTCCACATGGCCAACCATGGTTTGAGTCCTGGACCTGATAGCTTCCTTTCTTACTCTCTCTCTCTGGTCAAATTAAAATGAATAAATAAAATTAAATAAATCATTTTTTAGAAAAAGGGGCTGGCAGGTGGTGTAGTGGTTAAGGATACTGGGCTCCCATGTGGCTGACTGTGGTTCAAGTCCTGGACCTGGCAGTTTGCTTTTTCACTTTCTCTCTTTCTCTCTCTCATTCTGTTCCTCTCTGGTCAAATTTAGATAAATAAATATATAGATAAATAAAGTTAAATAAAAAAAAAATTTTGAGAAGAAAACTGATAAAAGAAGTAACTTCCTTCAAAGGCAGCCACAGTGAACACAAAGTTTGGGCAGGTGTTTTCTTCTGTCCTGTGTCTGCGTAGTTTGATGAGACAAAACCATGTGAACTGTGTGCTTTTACGTTCCACTGGTTGCCTTAGCATTTTTTTTTTTTAGCTCTAGGGCACCCAAGCTTGCCAGAGAGAGAAAGTGAGATGTCATCCCCCAACCCCCTGCAGGGGCGGGGGAGGGGCGACGGCACAGGTGCCTGGCATATTTTCCAGGCCACCGGGTCCGGGACTCGAACGCTGCAATATGCCATGTGGGATCCAGCCACTTTAACCACTGCACCAGCCGGCTGGCTCTCCCCTTAGCATTTCAATGTAAGGCTTTTTTTGCATCATGTCAGACTGTGCAAATGTTGAAGTGGTAACATAGTATTTCTTGGAGGCTACATCCCTCTCTAGTTTTCTTAACCTGTCCCCACTGTTTCTACAAGTTGATTCCTGTCTTATTTTCACTTTCTTCAAAAGCAAACAAAGGGCGGGAACCAGCAGTTAGCGTAATGGCTATGTCGCTGGACTCCCACGTAGTCGACCGCGGTTCGTGTTCTGGACCCGGTGGCTTAAAACTCACACCAGGCGCGTGTGCGTGCGTGCCCAAGATCCCGAGAGGAGAATGGAGGAGAAGGGATTGCGGCGTGACCATCCCCCCTGGGGGGTGATTTCTCGATTTCTGTCTCTATCTGTCTGGCGAGCGCACACGCCCTACAGTGAAAATCTCTCAAAAAAAAAAAAAAAGCAAACAAAGGGCGAGTTGAGGGAAGTACTTTACCCCACGAAGCCGTCACACACACGCGTGTGAACGCAACCACACATGCCAGAAGGTAGTCGCTCATCCGGATCTGGATAAGCCCAGTCAATTAAGTGACAAAAAGCAGTTTTGTATATGATATCACGGAAGACTGTGCTTAAGAATCTGAGCCTTGGGTGGAGGCTGGCAAGTGGCATGTGCTTAAGGGCACTGGACTCCCACATGGCCAACCATGGTTCTAGTCCTGGACCTGGCAGCTTGCTTTCTCACTTTCCCGCTCTTGCTCTTGCGCTCTCGCTCTGTCCCTCTTGGTCAAATTTAAATAAATAAAGTTAAAAAAAAAAAGAATTATTTAGGGGACCAGCAGGTGGCATGGTGCTTAAGGCACTGGACACTCCCACATGGCTGACCACGGTTTGAGTCCTGGACTTGGTGGCTTGCTTTCTTGCTTTCCCCCTCTCTCTCTCTCTAGCCAAATTAAAATAAATTAATGAATAAATAAAATTAAAATTAATAACTTTAAAAAAAAAAGAATTATTAAAAATGTTAGTCGTGGTGGCGTGGTGCTTAAGGTGCTGAACTCCCACGTGGCTGACTATGGTTTGAGTCCTGGACCTGACAGCTTGCTTTCTCATTGTCCCTCCCTCTCTTTGTTTCTCTCTGGTGAGCTCACATGCCCTATAGCAAATTAAAAAATAATAATAATAAATAATTCTTTTTTTTTTTAACGGAATTTTAGGTTTGGGCCAGCAGGTGGTTTGTTAAGGTTCTGGATTCCGTAGGGCCCACCGTGTGGTTTGAAACCATCCTGGACCTGGCAGCTTCAAAATTATGCTGGCCATGTGTGCATGTGTCCCCAAAATCCCAAGAGGAGACTGGAGAAGAGATTGCAGCATGGCCATCCTCTTAGGGGTGATTTCTCACTTTCTCCCCACCCCCCTCCTCCTCTCAGGGAGTGCATAGCGCCCTACTACTGGGGGAAAAAGAAAAAAAGAATCTTAGCTTTGACTTGGATATTTCAGAGGATTACCAGCTGTTTGAAGGGTATTCCGGATCTCAAAGCTGTGCACATTCTCAAAACATTAATGGATATTTACAGCAGGAAGGCTGGAAGGCTGAAAATAACTGCCGCTGCTTCATCCATTCACTCCCTAAATACTCACCAAGCACTCACACCGGCTCTAGCAGCTTTCCTGTGGGATAGAGGGAAGGCACAAGGTAAACATTCCCACTGGCGTGGCACTTCCACACCAACGACACGCAGCGGGTCCTGGCAGGAATCTCACCTCTGCTGGTTTCTCAGGTATCAGTGTCACTGTCGGATGTCCTACCTTAAGCAGATTGTCTAGTGACAGCTGTGTGTAGTCCAGTACTAGGTGCGGTGCGATTATTCCCTTTTCCTGGCTCAGAGGGGTTCGGTAACTCACCCCGGGTCACACAGCGCAGAGGCCACTGCCTTCTTGTCTCCGGGAGTCAGCCTGTCTCTTCTTCCTGGAGTCTCCCAGACGCCTTGCTGAAGGCGAAGGCGTCATTTCCCACGGGGTGACGTACTCGTTTGTTTCCTGCTCCAGAACATAGGCTTCATGAGAGCAGTGCCCTTACTCGTCTTGTGACACGAGTCCCCGTGCTTGGCACAAACGCTGACACATAGTAGGTTCTCAATCCGTATTCCTGATCGATGGAATGAGAGAGTGAGTGGAGAACAGCTCCAGCCAGGTCTCCTTGCCTGCAGTGGCCTTCACCTTACCCCGGGACACTCGGAACCCCGATGGGCTGTGCCTCCCTGATGCATCAGGGTGCACGTGGTGGCAGGGCCAGTGGGCTTCATGAAGGCTTTGAGGACCAGAGCCAGAGGAGGAAAGCCACAGAACTCCCTTCTGCACAGAGGAGAATGAGGATCCAGACCCTTTCTTCCTTTTGCCTGGCCTCTCCTCCGTCCCCTCCCCTTCCTTCTCCACACAGCCTTTCATTTCAGAGTGAGCCACCAAGGCAGCCCCTGCCCTGGTCAGACGCCTGGGCTGCATCTCGTGTTGGTCCCGTATCTGCCTCTCAGCTGAGGATGCTCTTCGGACAGTCCCAGCAGCTTCCTTGGAGCAGCTGTGTCACCAGGGGCTGAGTCTTCAGCAGACGAAGGCAGCACTGAGTAGCTGTAGCTGTTGTGTGGCAAGGGATGGAAGAGGACTTGTAGGACCAGGGCCGCCCTGGAGAGGCCCCAGACTGGGAACCTCAGAGCCCTGCCCGAGAGCCCTCCCCAGCTCTGGGGTTGCACATAGGACTTTTAAACACTGGCATTTTATTTTTCCCATTACAAAAGTACTACTTTCTGTTAAAGGAGAGTTAAAGATGCAGTAGCCAGGATTATTTAAAGCTCTGGGGCTGGCAGGTGGCATGGTATTTTAGGAGCTGGACTCCCACATGGCCGACTGTGATTTGGGTCCCAGACCTGGTGGCTTGCTTTCTCACTTTCCCTCTCTCTCTTTCTCTCTGTCTCTTTCTTTCTGGTTAAGTAAAATAATAATGATAATAAAATTATTCTTTTAAAGAAAAGAATGATTTAAAACTCTACCTTCCAAAGCCTGGTCTACATTTAGGTCTCTTTCCTTCCAATCTACATCTTTAGCAAATGCCAGTTAAGTGGCATTGTTTCAGGTTATCTGGGCGCTTGTCACCTATGACCGTCTGGAGAGGGGATCTCGTTACACAGACTTTGCCCACATGTTAGAGCGTTTTCCTAGGCTGGGCTCCCACGTCATGGGCCCGTGGAGTGCATTCGTTCCTCCCAGGTGTTTGAGGGCTCTGAGAGTGCTCTACGTGGCTTTCTGGGAGGGCTCTGCTGTCACACTGCTGCACCTGAAATTTTATACAATTTCTGCTTTGCCGACGTCCAGGATGGGCTGAACTCCTGGCATGTCAGGTATTGGTTTAAGATATGTGTGGGAGGCTACAAGCATCCCATAAATACTTGTTGAATGAATAAAAGAAAGTCTTCTCACACTTTCTTGTGACAGGGCCAATGCAGTCACATCAGGCTCCCCGCAGAGGTGTGCTTCGTGGCGTGAGCTGAGCCCAGGGTTCACTCCCCTGCAGCAGGGACTCTGGGAAGCTGCGAGTGTGCTAGTGCACTCGTACACGTGCTCTCATGGGACTAGGCCCTTAGCACCTCATTCCGTTTCTAGAGGTAAACGCCTTCTCAGGAACAGGTATTGTAACTTACGGTATTTCACAAGTGGCCTTGCAGACATTTCCCATGGCCTTCTGGGGCTGTCCCCGTGCTGAGGCACACCCAGGTGGAGTGATCAGTGGTGTGGCTGCTGCTCAGGTCAGTCTCCATGGGAACGGACACAAACAAAAGGGCTCCTGGTGGAGGTGTGACCCCAGGCAAGCCCGGCTGCAGAAATCTGGTTTGTTTGTTTTGTTTTTTTTTGAGAGGTTTTTGCTGTAGGGATCATGTACTCACCAGAAAGACAGAGAGAGATAGAAAGCAAGAAGCAAGAAATCACCCCCTGGGGGGGCTGGCCATGCCATAGTCCCTTCTCTTCCATTCTCCTCTCGGGATCTTGGGAACGCACACACATGCACACACACCCGGCGTGAGTTTAAGCCACTGGTTCGGGACTCGAACCCCAGTCAATTACATGGGAGGGAGTCCAGTGACGGGAGGGAGTCCAGTGCCGTAGCCATTACGCCACCTGCTGGTCCTAGGCTGCAGAAGTCTTGAGAGGAGAAGCGTGTGGGGTCAAGCAAGACTGCCTTGGCTCAGTGGGGGCTCTGCCTACCTCCCAGTAGCAGCCCTCAGGCAGGCGAGGTCCCTCTCTGACAGATGAGGTAACAGCGCTCCACAGCTGTGTGCTGCATGAGTTCCTGTGTGTGGGGTTCTTACAGCCCAGATGTGTGGCCCTCGGACAGTACCATGGCAGTGTCAGCCCGGAAGCAGGTTGGAGGGATAGGCCAAGTGGGCCGGGGCAGGGCTCCTCCTGAGTCCCTGCCATTGGGTCATCTAGACAATTCAGAGGGTGTTCTCAGGCACCACGTGGGGCGACATGCCATGCTCTGGCTCCGTGGCCAGCCTGCCTGAGTCATAGCTGGCTCTACTCATTACTGGTTGTGGGAGTCTCTGAGGCGCAGTTTTCCCTGTAAGACAGGGCAGTAAAGACCTCACCGTCAGGCCTGTCGGGAAGGTTAGGGACATGGCCCTTACAGAGGGCTTCCCCGGAGTGCCTACAACACATGAGTGCGGGACGAGTGTCTCGCTCGTTGTTTTAGGGTCTGAGGAATTGCCTTCCCCTGCACCCTCTTCCCTGCTCTAGCGTGTGTAGGCCGGTGCTGTGCCTAGATCTATTTTAGAATTGATGAGCAAATGGCCTAGATACGGTAGAGGTGCATGAGGTGGGGGTGGTGCTGGGGCCTGGGCGTGTGGAAGGCCCCGGGGTAGCCAGTCATCGGCCCATGCGCACTGACGGGCACCTTCTGTGGACCAGGCCTGGGCTGCCAGCCGGATGGTGTCTGGCCTCAGGGAACTCGGGGCCCAGATCTGAGGCTGCAGACTGTTGTTCGGGCAGCAGGTGGAGCTGCTTGTTTTTCATCTAAAAAAAAAAAAAGTCTGTGGCTGGCTGTGTGGCCTAGTGAGTAGAGAGGGAGCTAGATCCACATGGCCAGGCCATGGGGCTCAACTTCTGGCCCTGATGCCTTGAAAATCACACTGGGCACATCTCCATGTGGCCCCCAAATCCTGACAAGATGGAGAAATGGAGGAGGAGGGATAGTGGTGTGACCCATGCCCCATCTCCCTCCCCCACCCCACTGTGACAAGTGCACACGAGCCCTTTGGCAGTTAAAAAATAAGTTTAGGGGACCAGCAGGTGGCATGGTGTTAAGGTGCTGGACTCTCCCACATGGCAGACCATGGTTCAGGTCCTGGACCTGGTAGCTTGCTTTCTCACTTTCCCTCTCCCTCTCTTTGTGTGTGTGTCTCCCTCTCTGATCAAATTTAAAAAATTAAATGAATGAACAAATAAAATTAAATAAATAATTATTTAAAACAGAGTCAAGTTTAATCAGTCACAGAATCCCACACTGCACTGTTTAAAGAGTCCAGTTAGCCCCTTCTCACCCCTGTAGTCAGCTACCCCATCCCCCTTCCAGATCATCCACTCTTACCAATGTCTCCTGTTTTAGAGAATTTTAAGCATTTACCAAAAACAAAAACAAGGCAAAACAAAAAATTAATTTCATATCTATGTAGGTATATTAGACACAAATGGGTGTTTCCTTCTCGTTTCGTTGTTAGTGCATCTTAGAGAGCACAACGTGTTTGGACATAATATTACACCCTGGGCTCGCCCCGTATCAATATATAACAGCTGTCTTCTTCTTTTTAAAGGTTTTTGTCACAGGGTATGTGTGCTTGATGGAGAGAGACAGAGAGAGGGAAAGTTGAGGTCGTGCCTCAGAGGGAGATGGCCACGCAGCATCCCTTCTCCAGACTCTTCTGGGGATTCTGGGAGTGCGTGCACATTTAACTTTCTTTATTTTAATTTGACCAGAGAGAGAGAGACAGAGATATAGAGAGACAGAGAGAGAGAGAGACAGAGGGAGGGAAAATGAGAAAGCAAGCTGCCAGGTCTGGGACTCGAACTGTGGTCAGCCATGTGGGAGTCCAGTGCCCCAACCACCATGCCACCTGCTGGCCCCACACCATAGTTTGTATAACATTCTACCACTGATGGACCTTTAAGTAATTTCTTATGGTTTGTTGTATCTCGGACATGTCTTTGTCCATGTTAGACAACATAGATTGTCCTGAAGGGGAATCACAGGGTCAACGTGAACTCAGTTGTTTTGAAGTTTATTTATTTATTTTCATGGAGAGGGAGGCGACAGACACACAAAAAAAGAATTATTTATTTAGTTTTATTTATTCATTCATTTGTTTTAATTTGACCAGAGAGAGAGAGATAGAAAGAGAGAAAGAAAGTAAGAAACCAAGCCACCAGGTCCAGGATTTGAGCCGTGGTCAGCCATGTGGGAGTGTCCAGCACCCTAACCATCATGCCACCTGCTGGTCCCCAAATACAACTTCTTCTTATTATTTTAAAGAGGTTTTGCTATAGGGCCCATGAGCTCACCAGAAAGAGACAGACAGACAGAAAGCGAGAAATCACCCCACAGGGGAGATGGCCACGCCACAATCCCCTCTCCTCCATTTTCCTTTTGAGATCTTGGGCACACATGCACATGTACCTGCTGTGAATTTAAACCACCGGGTCTGGGACTCGAACTGTGATCAACTACATGGGAACCAGTGACATAGCCATTACACTAACTGCTGGATCCCATAAATAATTCTTTAAATAAATAAATAAGCACAGGGCCTAGAGGAACAAGGGCACACCTCCAGCCCCAGCCAGAGCAGGTCCCCACACAAGCCTGCACTGCAGACCACAGAGGTAAGGCACATGCTCTACAGTGCGAATGCTCCATTTTTCCATGTTGGCAACCGATTCCATTTTTAAATAGTTTGCAAAACTAAAACCACACACTGAGATATCATTTTGTACTCAGCAAGACAATGACCAAAGTCAAAAAGCTTGGGGAGGGGCCGGCAGGTGGCGTGGTAGTCAAGGGTGGTAGACTCTCACATGGGCGACTGTGGTTTGAGCTCTGGACCTGGCGGCTTGCCTTTTCTCTCTCTTTCTCTCTCTCACTCCATCTGTCTCTGGTCAAATTTAAATGAATGAATAAATAAATAAATAAGTTAAATAAAATAATCGTTTAAAAAAAATAGCTCAGGCAGGCTCTGTGGCTCAGCCCACCCAGGAGAAGCTGACTCCTCCATGGTGCCTGTGGTTTAGACCTCTGGCCCGATCACCCTGAAACGTGCGGGGCGTGTGAATATAAACCCAAGACACAGACCCACAGTCTGACAGGAGGACTGCAGGACGGGGATCGCGGCCTGACAGGCCCTCAGAAGGTGCCGCTGCCCTTCCCTCTCACACTTGCTGTTTGGGATGGGCAGACAGGCCTTCCGGCTGCTGGGCGGGGCCTAAATCACCCCAACCTAGAGAAAGGGCTATTTGGCTTTCAAAATAACAAACGCTTGCCCAGCAGCATGGCTCAGGGCAGTGCTTGCTGGAGGCCAGATGGAAAATCGAGGTTCGAGTCCCAGGTTGACCTACAGATGCTATGGCATGTGTGTGGCCATGGCCCTGGCTGGCTGGAAAAGGCTGGGGGAGTCCAGCGACATAGCCATTATGCCATCTGCTGATTCCCTCCCTGTGTTCATTTCTGTTCATTGAATCTTCCATTTGGCTTGCTGGGCCCTGTAGGCTTGAGTCTGCCTGTCCTGGTCTGGAGAGAAGCAGACCAGGAAAGTTGAGAGGAGCCCAGAGCTCTTCTTTTTCTCTTTGTATGAAGAGCACAGAGTTGGGGTTTGAAGGATAAGAAGGAAATAGAAGGGGCTGGACTCTCAGGAGGAGGTCTGGTGTGACCGGGTCTTGCAGAGAGGCCAGGCAATTGGGAAAGTGGAACGAAGAGAAGACATGAGTGCAGGGGAAAGGGCATGTCTGCCCCGGCTGCAGGAGGGTGGGCTGGGACTCAGTCTGTAATTATTGAGCCATCGCGGGGCCGGGAGGCCAAGTGGAGGGTACATTTTTACACAAGGAGCCGTGGCCTGCTGGCAGCAGGAGACCAGGAGGGAAAGACTTAGGAGAAAGAGGGAGAGGGGACAGCTCCCACCACGCACAACTGCCCCTTCCCTCCGGAGAACTGGTGCACACAGTCCGGAGTGGGGTGTGTTGGTTTCTCAGTATTTCCCCACACTTGTGTGAACATGTTAACATCGGAATTGCAGCAGAGGATGGTAACTGACACGCCGCCTGCTTTACAGCGTTTTCTTCCACTCACACCCTTGGATCTTGCTCTGGTGTCTGTCTCTGCCTCATCTTCTTACTCGCTGCGAGTCCATGTACGGGGTCCCCACAATGGGCATTTATTGGGTAATTTCTGGGGCTTTCCTCTCTGTTGCCACTATGAGCATCCATGCATGCTTCCAGTTGCTAACTAAGACCAGAACGTGCACAGGGTACCCCCTCTGGGAAGGCTGCAGGGTGAAGGGTCCGAGCTTTGCAGTGACTTTGCCTTTTAGGGCACATGCGCTCACCGGAGAGAGAGAGGGAAAGTTTGAAATCACCACCCTCTCCTCCCCCCTGGGGAGACCCCATTGTAATCCCTTCTTCTCCATTCTCCTGTTGGGATTTTGAGTACATACGCACATGCACCTGGCATGATTTTCCCTCCAGGTCTGGGACTCGAACTACAGTTTGCCGTGTGGGAATCAAGAACCTTAACCACCACACCATCTGTTGGCCTCATGACTATGCAATCTGGCCCCATGCTCTCCTATTTTTTTTTTTTTTTAAGTAGCACTGCGGACCAGCAGTTAGTGTAATGGCTATATCACTGGACTCCCATGTAGTCCACCGCGGTTCGCGTCCTGGACCCAGTAGCTTAAAACTCACGCAGGGCGCGTGTGCGTGCGTGCCCAAGATCCCGAGAGGAGAACAGTGAAGGGATTGCTGCGTGGCCATCCCCCCTGGGGGGCGATTTCTCGCTTTCTGTGTCTCTGTCTCTGTCTGTCTGGTGAGTGCACGTGCCCTATAGCAAAAAAGAAAACCTCTCCCCCCCCCAAAAAAAAAAAAAAAGTAGCACTGGGACCAGGTGATGGTGTAATGGTTAAGTCATTGGACTCCCATGTAGCCCACCACGGTTTGTGTCCCAGACCCAGTGGCTTAAAACTCATGCCAGACAGGACTGCAGGTGGTGTGGTGGTTAAGGTGTTAGACACTCCCACATGGCTAACCACGGTTAGAGTCCCAGACCTGGTGGCTTGCTTACTCACTTTCTCTCTCTCTCTGCCTTGCTCTGGTCAAATAAATATAAAAATAAAAACAAAAATAAATAAAGAAAAACAAAAACTCATGCTAGGCATATGTGCGTGCAGACCCAAAATCCTGGGAGGAAAATAGAGGAGAAGGGAGTGCAGCGTGACCATCTCCCTTGGGGAGTGATATCTCGCTTTCTGTCTCTCTGTCTCTCTAGTGAGCTCATGTGCGCTATAACAAAATTGTCTCTCAAAAAAAAAAAAAAAAGGTAACATTTACTCTCATTTGGAAGGAAGATGCAAGTTTCCCTTCATATTTTCCCATCCATTCCTACCCTCCTTCCCAACATTCTACCCCACCCCCAGGCTTCTGTGTTTAAACAATTCCTAACATGGTAACCAGTAGGGCCAGCCCTGTGGTCCCGTGGTTAAGGGAGCCAGCTCCCATATAGTCAACCTAGGTTTGAGTCCAGCCCCAGGGACTTTAGAAGCACACCAGACACATGTGTATGTATGCCCCAAATCCTGGCAGGATGGAAAAATGGAGGAGAAGGGATTACAACCTGGTGATGGCGCAGTTGGGTGTGCTTTCTCTTTCTCCTTCTCTGTCTCTCTTGTCTCTGGTAAGCACATACCTTCTGGCAATAAAACAAATGGCAGTCACTGGATGCATGTGGCTATTTAAATCGATTAAGTTAATGGAATAAAATTGAACTTCACATTTGGAGTGCTCAGTGGCTGAGCGTAGTAGCTATTGAGAATAGGTTTTAAATGTACCCACCAGAGCCAGCGGGTAGTGTGGTAGTTAAGGAAGGTGGATCTCATGTGGCCAACTCCACCACTGTAGTCTTGGACCTGGTGACTTGAAAAACACACTGGGTGCGTATGTGTGTGCCCAGAATCCCGAGAGGAGAATGGAGAAGGGATTGTGGCATGGCCATCCTCCTTGGGGGGTAATTTCTCACTTTTTCTCTCTGTCTCTCTCACGCCCTACTGCAAAAATGTTTTGCTTTTGTGAGAGATTTTTTTTCTCCCTGAAATTGTGAGAGATTTTTGTTATAGGGTGTGTGCACTCACCGGAGAGACGGAGAAAGACAGAAAGTGAGAAGTTATACCCCTGGGGGATGACCATGCTGAAATCCCTTCTCCTCCACTCTCCTCTTAAGACTTTTGATGGACATGTACCTGGCATGAGTTTCAAGCCCCTGGGTCTAGGACTTGAATTGTGGCCAGCCACGTGGGAGTCCAGTGCCTTAACCACTATACCGCTTGCCGGCCCTGGTACAGTGTAGAATGTCTACACCACTGAAGAAATGTATCGGATGGTGCTGCCGTGGGGTCGAGTTCTCTGCCTTGGTTCAGCTGGCATTCGAGGCAGGATCATCCTCTTTGGGGGGCTGTGCTGGGCATTGCGGGATGCTTAGCAACCTCTCTGGGCTCCAGCAGGTGTAGCACCCTTCCTGCAGGTGTGGCAAGTAAACGCATCTCTGGACATTTCTAACGTCCCTGGGAGGAAAAGTCACCTCTCTCCTCTCAGTGAGAACCAGTGCTGTGAACTGTGGTCTCCATATTGCTTTTGCTTTTTCCTTGTATTCTTCCTACATCTGCACAGTCTCAATGCCAGGACTAGACTCTGGTTTCCTGAAAGGTTAGTGTGTCCTGCAGGCAGTCCAGCAAATATTTACCCAGTGCTTGTCGATAGCAGGGGCGCTCGGAACGGAGCTGACCATGCCGGTCCTGCCGGTCCTGCCTGGGCGGCCAGCTCCTTGTTACGTCATTAGGTACCTGCTTTAGAAACGTCTTTCCCTTGGTCGTTCCTTCGTGATCTCCGCCTTCCTTTGCATTTCGGCCAATTGCAGACCAGGCACATCGGTTAGGAGACTGCTTACTGTGAAACCTTTGCTTTAGAGTCAAGTCATAAGAAAATTCCTCCTGGTAGGACACAGAAACGGTTTATTACCTGTTGATGATGACGTGCATAGTATTCTCAACTGGACTGGTCTGAGGTGTATTTCATGTTGGGTAAATTCTTTTTACAAGCCAAATGATGTATGGCAATCGAATGTTAAAAATAAAATAAAATTTAAAAAAGGAAAAGAAAATTCCTCCTGGTTTTCCCTTAGCTTAGTGGTCTAAGCTGGACAGGACAATATAAATTATTTCTGGCCCTACCTCTTTTTTTTTTTTTTTTTTAAGGGAGATTTTTGCTATAGGGTTTGTGTCCTTGCTGGAGAGAAAGACAGAAATACAGGAAACAAGAAATCACCCTCCAGGGGCATGGTCACTCTGCAATCCTGTCTCCATTCTTCTCTAGGGATTTTGGGCATGCGCATGCATTCAGCATGTTTCTCAAGCCGCTGGGTCTGGGACTTGAACCACAAAGTTGATCATTCAGTGCTTTAACTACCCTGCCACCTGGCTGGCCCCCAAGCTAAGTAAACTCACACCTGGCGTGTGTGCCCAAGATCCCAAGAGGAGAATGGAGGAGAAGGGATTGCGGTGTGGCCATCCCTCCTGGGGAGTGATTTCTTGCTTTCTGTCTCTCTGTCTCTTTCTCTCTGTCTTTCTGGCAAGCGCATGCACCTTATAGCAGAAACCTCTCGAAAAGAAAAAAAAACTGTGGAATTCATTCTTACAGAAGCATGATAGGATGGGGAGGAGATTTCACTGGTCATGGAGTGGTGTGCTTCCATCAAATGACTCTTCCTTTCCTTCCTCCTCCTCTCCATCCCCCCCTCCCCCTCCTCTCTCCTTTTTTCATATCCAGTGAGTGCCCACGATGGCTACTGTAGGTGATTTGCCCCTGGCCACAGGAATAGGGAGAGGGGCTGACTCCTGTGGCTTCTGTGTGTCTTTGGCTTTCGAACAACTTGGAAAGGGGCCTGCAGGCATCAGTTACTTGGAGTGCAACCTGCCTCCTCAGGGCCACACCCCACCCTGGGCTGGCTTACTGGAATGAGGGTGCTATTTTTAAGAAGGAGCATTGTCTTTCATCATGGAAATTTTGGATGTCTGAGCAGGCCGCTTGCTGGCTTGCTCTTCTCGAGAGCGGTGATGCCTGGGGACTGTTGCCGTGCTCTATACCCCAGCATCCCTTTAGGACCCGGCCTGGAGGAGGAATGGGAGAAGGAAGGTCTGCAGCAGACAGGTCCTTATGTAAGTGATGGTTGCTATGTATGCTAGGTTCGTTCCTGGCGACATCTCAGGGGACGGGCAGGGCTGGGACTCTCCTTTCCCTTCTGCCTGTGTGGGGGCAGTGAGGTAAGCCATTCAGCCTCAGGCATTTTCCTTGCCGTGTTGTAATTCTCCAGCAACCTGTTTATGAGTTCCCTGGAGGACAGGATGCCCTTTTTGGAGATTCTTAGAGTGACTTGGTTTTGCTGGGGTTTCCAGGTTCCCAGGTATCCCTTGCCTCGCGCAAAGGTGTCCTGGGAGTGAGTGCAGGGCTGGGGGACAGTAGTTGGGGTCAGCTGGCCTATATGGCATGTGGCCCACGTGGTCCAGGTCAGGCTGGGCTCTGAGACATCGTCTTTTGGCTTGCTCTTCCATGTGTTGCCAAAAAAGGAGAGTCAGGAGTGGAGAGATGTCCCTTTCTTTCTATAGCGACCTTGGGGCAACTGCAGCTTTGACAGTATGGGACAGTGGGACGACCCTAGGCTTTGGGGTAAGATCCACATAGACTCGGTTGTTTCTCACATCTCAGCAAATCTGGGTTTGTTTGTTTATTTTTTAAGAGAGGTTTTTGCTTAAGGTATATGTCACCGAAGAGACAGACAGGAAGTGAGAAATCACCCCCCCCCCAGAAAGGATGGCCATGCTGTAGTCCCTTCTCCATTCTCCTCGTGGGATCTTAGGCATGCATGCACATGCGCCCAGCTTGAGTTTTAAGCTGCTGGGTCCAGGACTGGAACTGCAGTTGACTACATAGGAGTCCAGTGACATAACCACTATGCCATCTGCTGGTCCCAAATCTAGATTTATTTAACTGTCTTGAACTTTCATCTCTTATCTATAAAATGTAAAAGTAACTAGAGTGCTTATTGTGCCATATTTAGCTTTTAACTTAAATCTTTTTATTTTTAAATGAATCCTGCTGTTGGAAGTAAATCATTTGACCCACAACATCCTGGAAACTTCTACTCTGTTTTCCCGTCTTTGGTCTACTGAAGATACCTTAGAGGAAAATATTCTGAGAACCTGGGGTAGATGTGGGCATGGCCTTGATGGTGGGGTGGGGCCTCTGGTGGGTGGGCGTGGCCTCACAGTGTGGGCGTGGCCTTGACCCTGTCAACCTGTCTTTCCCCCAGGTGCTGTGAGTGGCTGCGATGCTGTGGCGGAGGCGAGCCCAGGCCCCGCACTGTCTGGTTGGGACACCCGGAGAAGAGGGACCAGAGGTATCCTCGAAATGTCATCAACAATCAGAAGTACAATTTCTTCACCTTTCTTCCTGGGGTACGTGCAGGCAGGGACCACACCCACTCTCTTTGCCACCACAAGTATATATATGCCATGCTACTAGCCTCAGAAGACTGCGTCCCACCATGGATCTTGCAAATCCCTGGGGCTTCTTAGCACCATCTTAGCCCCTGGGCCTCCATCCTTCCTGCCCTGAACATGGAGGGAGCTGTCTTCTTTTTTTGGGAGAGGTTTTTGCTGTAGGGCACATGCACTCACCAGAGAGACAAAGAGCAAGAAATCACTCCCCAGGGGGATGGCCACACCACAATCCCTTCTCCTCCATTCTCCTCTTGGTATCTTGGGTATGCATGCATACGCGCCCGGCATGAGTTTAAGCCACCAGGTCTGGGACTCGAACTGTGGTCAACTACATGGGAGTCCAGTGACATAGCCATTACGCTAACTGCTGGTCCCAAGGGAGCTGTCTTCTGTCCGTGAGGCTGTGAGACCCTACCTGTTCAGTTAAAATAACTCCATGTTTATTTGGTGTTTTGAACCTGAGAGTACAAAAGGTATTCTGGGACCTAGGGGACTACAAAACATATGTGGAAAAATAGAACGAAAGTATGAATTTATTTTGGTGCCAAAAGAAGGTTGGAATGCATGCATAGACTTTTTCGTTTGTTTGGGTTTTTTTTTTTAGAGATGTTTTTGTTATAGAGTGTATGTGCTTGAAGAGGGACAGAGAGAGACAGAGAGACAGAGAGAGACAGAGAGACAGAAAGTGAGAAGTCAGCCCCCATGGGAATGGTCACTACAATTTCTTCTTCATTCTCCTCTCAGGATTTTGGGCTTGCAAGCAAACATTCCTGGCGTGAGTTTTAAGCCACTGGGTCCAGGACTCAAACCACGGTTGACTCCGTGGGAGTCCAGCAACGTAACCATTATGCCACCTACTGGTCCCTCCATGCATAGTTTTTGCATAATACTTATTTTCCACAACCTTTTTGAAGACCCACCTCATGTAACCAAAATGTTGAACATTGGCAGTGCTTAAATTTCTCTCCCTATTGTCATGAAGCGCATACTCAATATAGGCAAATTTGCAGGTAAACGTATATAGAAAAAAATAAAACAAATTTGAATCTTACTATCTAGAGAGAGAAGTCCCATTAACATTTTGGATAGGGGTCAGCAGGTAGCATGGTGGTTAAGGTACTGGATTCCCACATGGCTGATCACAGTTCAAATCCTGGACTCTGCAGCTTGAAGATCACAACAAATAGATAAATAAGAATAAGTGTTTAAAAAAACTTGAGGGAAAAAAATTGGGGATAGTAAATGCATCGTACTGGTATCATTATACTCCTGTATTAACCTACACAAATCCATGGACATGAACTCAGCAACTTCCCTCTGACACACGTAAATTAAATAGCTTTATTATTATTTTAAAAAGATTTTTGCCATAAGAGCACGTGTTTGCTAGACAGAGATAGAGGCAGAGGGAGGGAAAGTGAAAGTCCACCCCCGGGGGGATGTCCATGCTGCAGTCCCTTTTTTTCCATTCTCTTCTGGGGATTGGGGCAAGCATGCACACACGCCTGATGTGTTTTTCAAGCTGCTAGGTCTGGGACGTGAACCATAAAATTGGCCATGTGGGATCCGGCGCCTTAACCCCTTTGTATCTACTGACTCTAAATAGCTATTTTTATCCAGCATGGGCTCCAAACACATAACAATTGACTTTAGGGACCAGCAGTTGGCATAATGGCTATGTTGCTGGACTCCCATGTAGTCGACCGTGGTTCCAGTCCCAGACCTGGTGGTTTAAACTCACACCAGGCATGTGTGCGTGCATGCCCAAGATCCTGAGAGGAGGATGCAGGAGAAGGGATTGTGGCGTGGCCATACCCCCCGGGGGGTGATTTCTCACTTTCTGTCTCTCTGGCGAGCACACGCGCCCTATAGCAAAAACCTCACATCTCAAAAAAAAAAGAAAAGAAAAGAAAAGAAATTGACTTCAAAGGAAACTTTTTTTTATGATTTATTTTATTATTATTATTATTTTAACTTGATCACAGAGAGATAGACAGAGAGAGAGAGGGAAAGTGAGAAAGTAAGCCACCAGGTCTAAGACTTGAACCTCAGTCAGCCATGTAGGAATCCGGTGTCTTAGCCACCATGCCATCCACCGGCTCCAATAGTTGACTTTATTTTTTTAAAAGAATTATTTTATTGAAATTTATTTATTCATTTATTTATTTTAATTTGACCAGAGAGGGACAGAGTGAGAGAGAGAAAGGAAAAGTGAGAAAGCAAGCTGCCAGGTCCGGGACTTGAACCGTGGTTGGTCATGTGAGAATCCAGCTCTCTTAACCACCACACCACCTGCCAGCCCCAATAGTTGACTTTAGAAGTCAAAGCAATAGCAGTCAGTGCCAGTGCAGACAGGAAAACAATGGTAACATTCAATGTTGAGTGATAATACAGAGGTATGAGAGTATTGTAGTTCAAGATTTGAATTCTTTTTTTTTTTTGGTGAGAGAGCATGTGCACTTGCCAGAGAGGGGGGGAGAGAGAGAGAGAAAGAGGGAAAGTGAGAAAGCACCCCCCCAAGGGGAGTGGTCATGTCTGAATCTCTTCTCTACTTCTCCCTGCTTTCAGATTTTGGGTACAAAATATGAACTTAGCATATTTTTCAAGCTGCCAGGTCTGGGATTCGAACCACACACTTGGCCATGTGGATCCAGCCACTTTTACCACATCACTGGTTGGCCCCATTTGAATGTTTTTTTAAGGGTAATTTAAAATGGATTCATTGCTAGCTGTTTCAAACCCTTTCCTGGAATCTCAGTATCTTCAGCCAGGAAAAGGTTTATTTCTTATTTATAGCAAGGCTGATGCAGGCTGGCTGCCTGCTTGCATCTTATAGCTGTGCCGTCTGGAATGTGTGACTGCAGTGTCACCGTGGAAGGCGAGAGGCATGAAGGCTCTCACCCACCTTAGCTTCAAAGAGACTTGCACTCATTGCCCATTGGCCAAAGGTAGTCATGTGATCTCAGCCTCTCCCAGGGCACACAGGAGCAGTTACAACTCTGCCAGACCCAACTGCCACCCAGTGTGGAATTCTTTATTTTATTTTATTATTTATTTTATTATTTATTTATTTTTGGAGAGATTTTTGCTATAAGGTGTGTGCTCTTGCCAGAAAGAGACAGAGAGCCAGAAAGCGAGACATCACCCCCAGGGGGGGATGGCCATACCGCAATCCCTTCTCCTCTGTTCTCCTCTTGGGATCTTGGGCATGCATGCACACGCGCCCGGCATGAGTTTAAGCCACCAGGTCCAGGACTGGAACCGCAGTCAATTACATGGGAGTCCAGCGACATAGCCATTATGCTAACTGCTGGTCCTGGAATTCTTTATTTTTTAAAGAATCATTAATTAATTAATTAATATTATTATTATTATTTCAACCAGAGAGGTAGATTGGGAAAGTGAGAAAGCAAGCAGCCAGGTCTAGGACTCGAACCTCAGTTGGCCGTGTGGGAGTCTAACACATGGTAGTCCAGTGACATAGCCATTATGCCAATTGCTGGTCCTGGCAACATTTTTTAAAAAGTGTTTTTCTTTATTTCATGAGAGGTGAGTAGGCCTCCTGGACAGGGTTTTACCATGCTGTGGCCCTTGCCCTGCCTCTCGGCCGTCCAGGATCAGGGGCACGTGGGTGCGCCTGGCACCGTCCGGTTGATCCAGGGTCCAAACCCAGCCCTCCGTGTGGCTCCAGCCTTGCGCTGCAGCACCCTGCCTCCTGCCCCACTGCAGCTGGCCTGACCATGACATTTTTGTTACCCACGTGCGTTTCCTGAAGGACAGATGGAAGTGTTTCAGCCTCATGGGCAAGGCATCCCATAGGCCATCATGGCGGGTCGGTAGGTTTCTGTCACTCACTGCCCCTCCACCTCGCTGGCGGGCCCTGACTGTCTCCCTCTGTCTCCACGTTCCAGGTGCTGTTCAACCAGTTCAAGTACTTTTTCAACCTCTATTTCTTGCTCCTCGCCTGCTCCCAGTTTGTTCCCGAGATGAGACTTGGCGCGCTCTACACCTACTGGGTCCCCCTGGTGAGTCAGTCCTGTTCCCGCTCAGTCACCTTGGAGATTTGTCTGTCTCAGCTGAAGTGGGACAGCAGCCGTCCACAGGGAGGATGCTCTCCAGCCGTGTGTTGTGAGTCCCCACATTGTAACGCCGAAGCTGCGTTTTATTCGGTGACGGGATCAACTGCCAGCAAGGCCTGTGGTTCACGCGGCCGGTCGGCCGGCCTGTGTCTGTTACTTCAGCAGGTATTTATTGTGTGTTGTTCACGTAGGCACCATCTTGACTGGGGGTGCAGTGGCAAGTGAGAAAGACGAAACCTCCCCATGGGTTGCATCATTTCTGTTGTCTCTGGGCTCACTTTTTTTTTTTTTTTAAATATTTATTTATTTAATTTCACTTGTTATCATTATTATTTTTCAGTGTGACCAGAGAGAGACAGAGATTGAGAGAGAAAGGGGAAGTGAGAAAGCAAGCTGCCAGGTTCAGGACTCAAACCGTGGTCAGCCACGTGGGAGTCCAGCACTTTAACCACTGCACCACCTGCTGCACGACCTGCTGGCCCCTGAGCTCACTTTTTTTTGAGAGAGATTTTTGCTATAGGGTGCATGCACTTGCTAGAGAGACAGAGAGATAGGAAGTGAGAAATCACGTTCCCCGGGGGTGGCCACGCTGCAATCTTCTCCTCTCAGGATTTTGGGCACGCATACACATGCGCCCGCTATGATTTTCAAGCCGCCACGTCTGGGACTTGACCTGTATTCAGCCATATAGGAATTCAGCACTTTAACCACTATGCCACCTGCTAGCCCCAATTTTTAAAACTTTGTGCTACTTTGTAAGAAGACTTGTTTCCTTTCTTTCTTCATTTTTTTTTTTTTTTGAGAGGTTTTTGCTATAGGGTACGTGCGCTCATGCCAGCAAGAAAGAAATCACACCCCCCCACCTCCCCCGAGGATGGCCATGTCATGATCCCTTCTCCTCTTGGGATCTTGGGCATGCATGCACACGTGCCCAGTGTGCGTTTAAGCCACCGGGCCTGGGACTCGAAATGCAGTCAACTACATGGGAGTCCAGTGACATAGCCATTACACTAAATGCTGGTCCCAGAAAGACTTAACCTGTTTCTACATATTTTTATATTTAATGTCAAATTAGAAGTTTGAAATAAATTTGGAACCAGCCCATGGCCTGCCTGATACTTAAGGTAGCTGGATCCCACATGGCCGACTGTGTGGTTCGAGTCCCAGACCTGGTAGCTCAGAAAACCTACTAGGTGCATATGTGTCGGTGCCCAAAAGGAGGAAGAGACCGAGAAGGGATTGCGGAGTGGCCATTCCGATGGAGGGTGGTTTCTCCTCTCCTTATCTGTTTTTCTCTATCTGGTACACACCCTCTGACAAATTAAAAAAAAAAAAGATGAGAAATGTGTTATTGCCGAAATATCTGCATTTTTAAAAACTGCTTGAGGGCATGCGTACTTTCCAGAGAATGGGAGAAAGAGCGCACCCTCCTGTGGGTGTGTTCACACCACAGCCCCTCCCCCGCCTCTCCATCAGGTGGGGATTGGGCATGTGTGCACACGCACCTGATGTGTCTTCAAGACGCCGTGGCCAGGGTGTGAACAGCAGTCAGCTATGGGATGCACCTCCCTGAGCTAGGCTACAGGCTGGGCCGGATTCTGCCAACAGTTTTTTTTTTTTTTTTTAATTGATTGATTGATTTTTTTAGAGAGGTTTTCACTATAGGGCGTGTGCACTCACCAGACAGACAGAGAGACATAGAGACAGAAAGTGAGAAATCACCCCCCACGGGGGATGGTCATGCTGCAATCCCTTCTCCTCCATTCTCCTCTCGGGATCTTGGGCACGCACGCACATGCGCCTGGCGTGAGTTTAAGCCGCCAGGCCCGGGACTCGAACCGCAGTATGGGAGTCTAGCAACATAGCCATTCCTTCAACTGTTGGTCTCTCTCATTCTGATTTTAAGTTCTGCCACTGCAGACATTATTGTTGATTGTCTGATGCCATTTTAGCTTGTGGTGGCCTTTTCCTCGTACTAATATATTAGGAGGAGAAATTCCTTAAGAGATAGTGAAAATAATCTGTAATATTTTTTATATGAGGCCCAAATGATCTATATATTTTTTTGTGATTGTTGAGTTTAGATAGACCCTGGGTGCCATAAAGTACGCAGATCTTAAGTTTTCAGTCCAGGGAGCTCTGACGTTTGTGTATATCCACGTAAACACGACTGTAGTCAAGGTGTAGAACACTCCCATCACCCCAGAAAGTCCCTGAGTACCCCTTTCCAGCCACCACCCCTTCACTGGGCAGCTGCTTGTCTGATTTCTGTTTCCCATGAACTAGTTTTGCTTTAGTAGATCTGTTTTTGATGTACAACTTTACAAAAGAGGCTTAGCACCTTCAGAATTGCTTGCCTGTTTTATCACGGCCTGTGATTGTTTTACACGCTCAGACAACACCGACTCCCTCCCCCCCCATTAAATATTCTTTCTAAATATCTATGGATATTAAGGACCTCCTAAGTTAGACAGTTGGGATTTATTTCTGGGCTGCATTTGTGTCTCTTTGTAAAGCAGTTTCTAGCCCGAGGGGCGGCATGTCCTCTAGGATTAGTGAGAAGCGTGTGTGTGTGTGTGTGTGTGTGTGTGCGCGCGTGTGTCTAGCATAACTTTGGAGGCAGTATTTATTTGCAGCAGGAGGTGAATGAATGGCTCAGTCTTGTAGGAACACACATTCTCCATTACCATCAATGGGATTTAGCCAGGCCCACGCAGAGAGAAATACAGACTGGGACATTTGAGAAAACAAACAACGAGAACCTGGGTTCTGGCACAGAGTAGTCCATTGGCAGCGTGGGGCAGGGACGTGGGTGCTGCACGCCAAGTTCGCTCCTCCCAGAGCAGGTGTTCTCCCTTCCCTCTGTGGCCTGGCTGTACTTCTGTTCTGGAATATCCTTTTCCTCGGACTGCAGGGTGTGCTTTCCGTGTGATTGGAGACAGGAGCGATCCTTTGATTGTCAAGATGTGTGGGTCTTTGGGGAAATTTCACAAAGCAGCCCATCTCCGGATAGATTCACGGAAGAGATGGAACTTCCTTTGAATTGAAGTTAAAACATGTATTTATTTATTTACTTATTGTATTTATTTATTTTTATTTAACTTTATTTATTAACTTATTTTAATTTTACCAGAGAGGAACAAAGTGAGAGAGAGAAAAAGAGAAAGAGAGAGAAATAGGGAGGGAGGGAAAGTGAGAAACCAAGCCCCCAGGTTCGGGACTCAAACCTCTTTTGATCACATGGGAGTCCAGTACCCTTATCCACACCCCCTGCTAGCCTCATATATTTTATATTTATGTTTTATTAATCTTTATTTATTTATTTTAATTTGACCAGAGAGGGACAGAGTGAGAGAGAGAGAGGGAAAGCGAGAAAGCAAGCCTCCAGGTCGGGGACTCGAACGGTGGTCTACTACTGGGAGTCCAGTGACATAAGCATTACACCATCTGCTGGCCCCTGTATTGTTTCTTTATATTTATAAAAAAAAATCTTAAAACATTACAGATGAGGCTGAAGTCCCTTTTCGTCCCCGCCCCACCCTTCCTAGGCCTTTTCCTTGCAGAGAAATCTAACCAGCAGTTGAGGACACTGGAAAACCTTGAGGGTGTCCAGAATGGTGTTAGCGGCATCTTTCGAAGGGGGTCCCCACATGGAGTGATATGGCGGGGTGACCTGCCGGTCCATCTCCCTAAGCTTCTCCAGGGTCAGAGTAACCGGACAGGAGCAGGAGATGCCTGCACCCACATCCCCGCGTGCCGCTTAGCTGTGTGCTCCGGCAGGATCGCCTGACCTTCTGAGCCTCAGTTTCCGCATCTGCCTGGGGTCTTGGTCGCAGGGTGGATGTTGCGGGGTTGCCGCGAGGATGACGCACTTCCAGTAGTGCCAGCACGTGGCAAATGAGAGGCAGCCGTTAGCAGGCCCGTCATGTGGGTCACGCAGTTTGAGTTCCCACCATGTCACCCTCCTAGACCCTGTGTTGGTGAGTCTGGATGTCGTCGGACTTGTGTCAGTGAGTATTTCTGTAGGGCAGAGTTCCGTGTGTGTGTGTGTGTGTGTGTGTGTGTGTGTGTACACTTGTGTTCTCTGGCTTGCTGGTGCGTGTGCGTTGGGAATAACTCACAGGTAAGTCCAGCCCTGCTGCCCTCCCCAGTGGCCTCTTGCCTTTCCTGCCCCCAGCACCAGGAGAGGACAGTTGGTTTCAGCAGGGCTCACCTCACCGTTGTCCCCTTTCCGCAGGGCTTTGTGCTGGCTGTCACCATCATCCGAGAGGCGGTGGAGGAGATTCGATGCTATGTGCGAGACAAGGAAGTCAACTCTCAGGTGTACAGCCGGCTCACAACGCGAGGTCAGTCTCCTGGCTCCGGAGCCCAGGGTTGCACCTCAGTCATGGGCTGCCGTCAACTGGGGAGGAGAGTTCGGGGCCCGTGCTGCGGGAATGCAGGCGTCGCGTGCCAGGCAGCTACTTGACTGCTCTGGCTCCAGGGAGACTCAGTCGGGCTGGGGATCCGTGGGACTGGAGCAGTGTCCCAGGCCACTGCGGGCCTTTCAGAGTTGCTCTTGTGAAATGACTTGTGTGTCCTCAGCCTGGAGCGGAATTCCATCCGTCTGGCATTCTGGCTTGCCGATCCTGTTCTCTTTCCCTGCCAGGCCAGGCAGAGGAAGAAAGGAGGGCACCCCTCCTGCTCTCAAGAGAGGCTGAGAAAAGCTTGAAAGATAAACAGCTTTCAACAGTGATTACTTTAAAATCCAACTGTTGCAACGTTAGTTTTTAAAAGGCAACAGATTTACATAAATACTCTATGGGTGAAGATTTCTTGGAAGGTGGTTTATAAATTCCAGACATTAAAGTGGAGAGCATGTAGTCTGATCAAAGAGGAATGACCGCGTAACTTTTGTTACTGACCTTCCCTTGTGGGGGGATTAAATGATGGATTTAAAAACCCACCCCAATACGAAGGGACTTGAGAAAGTTTGTGGAGAGATGGAATTACATGATAAATTCATTCTGGTGTAAAAATGTTTTTAAAATTCGTAAGGTTTTCATTGTCTTGATTTCCACAAACTTTTTTTTTTTTGAGATGTTTTTGCTATAGGGCATGTGCACTTGCCAGAAAGACATAGAGAGTGACAGAAAGCAAGAAATCACCCCCTGGGGAGGGGACACACTGCAATCCCTTCTCCATCCTCCTCTGGAATCTTGGGCATGCCCGCACACACACCCAGCATGAGTTTTTAAGCCACCAGGTCGGGGACTCGAACCTCAGTCGAGCGACATAGCCATTATGCCAACTGCTGG
Source organism: Tupaia belangeri chinensis (assembly GCF_000334495.1). Lineage (NCBI taxonomy): Eukaryota > Metazoa > Chordata > Mammalia > Scandentia > Tupaiidae > Tupaia > Tupaia belangeri. The sequence goes on from NW_006159507.1 coordinate 162,172, forward strand.
TCCCATCCACAGACTTTGTAAAGGCCCCATGTACATTCTCAGAGAAGTCACAGACCAACCCAGCCAATGTTGACTTCTGTTGCAACTGCAATAGATTTGTTCGCAGGTTGCGCTCAGAAATGAGAGAATTTTACTGAAAGTTTGCCCATTTGGCTGAGGATAGACCTGATGACTGAGACCGAAGATAACTGATCCCATTCAGGGAATAACACCATCCCAGGGGAGGCAGAGGGGAATACACACTATGCGCTGCCTTCAGGAAATTGAGGATTCTGAAAGTTAAGAGGGAGAGGCGCTCGGAGGACTGAGGCCAGGAGCCCGGTCTGACTGCTTTGCAATCAAGTTTTAGTTCCTATGAAGCAGTCCATCCACGATTTCAGGGCTTTAGGAAGTGTTTTTCTTCTAGGAAAAATGTCAAAGGAGTTTGTTTGAATAACATTTCTTGAGGGCATGAAAATATTTTGTTTTAGTGCATTTGAATACATTTTCATGGTTGGTGGTCTTAGAAATTTGCAAGTCTTTGGGAGAAGGGGGAATTTAGAGTTGGTATAGAAATGTTTTAAGAATACTAAACTACTGTATTTAGGACATTTTGCTCCCTAAAAGAAAAAAAAATTAGCATCCTCTTTGCAATGGCAGGTGGCTTGGGCTTTCCACGTGGGCACTGAAAAGACCCCTTTGGGGGACGTTTTTTGTGGTTTGTGTATATTAAATCCTCCTTTAATAACATATTCTTACTATAACATTTAAAATGCTTGGCAACCGACAAAAGCCCCATCAGAGAGGCTGCGGTGGATCTCTTTAGAGCTCCAGAGAAGGGGCCTTCGGATTCCATCCATTCATCTAGCCAAGCCCGGCCTTCTTTGGTTCTTTTCATATTGCAACTGCTTTTCCTGTGAATGATTTTTCTGCCCTCCCCTCCCCAGCTCTGGGTTTAACTTCACTCTGTTCTTCAAAAGGGCCTAAGGAACATTGGCAGATGGCTCTAGCCTTAAAAACGTGTCCTCCTTTGTTGGTCTCCTTTTGTGGCCTTCTGCGGCTATTGTCATGCCAATGCGACAGTAGGGAAAAACAGAGCACAGTTCTGAATATTAACCCGCGTCCAAACCCTGCAATTGGTTTTGAAAGTCCAACAAAATGCTGAAGAAACTGTGCGCTTAGGAAGTGCTGGAGGCAAGTTTAGTAGTTTGATGCACTTTGGGGACACGGGGACAGAGTAACCAGCCCAAACAAGACGTTGCAAGAGGGGCAAGAACTAGACGCCTTTTTCGACTTTACTGTTGAATGACCTGCTTCTATCTCGAACGAAGCTTTTTCAATAGCATCTTCATTTAGTTAAATTCAAAAACAAAATGAAACGAAGATGCGTGAGGAGACCTGAAAAAGTTTGTGGAAAAGTGGAATTAAAGTATGAGTTTATTTTGGTGCAGAAAATTAAAAAAAAAAAAAAACACAGTTTTTTCTTACAAATTGCATATATATATATATTTTTAGAGAGATTTTTGCTATAGGGTGTGTTTGCTGTAGAGACAGAGAGCAACAGAGAGACAGAAAGAAAGAAATCACCCCACAGAGGTGACGGTCATGCCGCAATCCCTTCTCCATTCTCCTTTTGGGATCTTGGGCACACATGCACACACACACGTGGTGTGAGTTTTAAGCTGCCCGGTCTAGGACTCAAACTGTGGTCAACTACGTGGGAGTCCAGCAACATAACCATTATGCCATCTGCTGGTCCCAAAAGTTTCATTGTTTTTTCTACAATTTTTTCCATTAGTATTTTTTCTGTGACGTTTTTGAAGACTCGCATATGTATGTTCATGGACAGTTTCTCTTTTTATCACATGAAACCTTTTTCTTTTTTTCATTTGCTAGAAGGCATGTATGTTTATGGAGGAGAGAGACAGAGAAAGAAACAGAGAGATAGACAGGGAAAGTAGGAATGCACCGCCATGGAGGATGGTCACCCACAAGCCCTTCTCCTCTTGGGATTTGGGGCTCGAAAAGTGCACTGGGCGGGACTTGAACTCAGTTGGCCTTGTGAGATCCAGGATCATTGAGCCACTGGCGAGCCTCTGTAATGATCTCTTTTCTTTTCTTTATAAAGAAGTTTTTGCCTTAGTGTGTGTGCTTCCGGAGAGAGACAGAGACAATGAGAGGGAAAGTGAGAAATCGCCTCCCAGTGGGAAAGGCTGTGCTTCAATCCCTCTAGTCTCCTCCTGGGGTCTTGGGCGTGTAAGCATATGTGTTCTTTCAAGCCATCAGGTCTTGAACTGTGGTCAGCCATGTATGAGTCCACAGATGTCACCACTACGCCCTCTCCTGGCCCTGTCTGTAATGATTTCTAACTACAAGAGTTGAAAAACTCAGAGAACTCTTGTGTGCCCTTCTCCCAGAATCACCAGTTGTGCTAACATTTGACATTTTTGCTTTATGCTTTTTTTCTTTTTTTTGGGTTGTTATGGGGTGCATGAGCTTGTTAAAGACAGATATGAAGGGATAGAGAGACAGTGAAGGCAATAGATTTGTTCGCAGGTTGCGCTCAGAAATGAGAGAATTTTACTGAAAGTTTGCCCATTTGGCTGAGGATAGACCTGATGACTGAGACCGAAGATAACTGATCCCATTCAGGGAATAACACCATCCCAGGGGAGGCAGAGGGGAATACACACTATGCGCTGCCTTCAGGAAATTGAGGATTCTGAAAGTTAAGAGGGAGAGGCGCTCGGAGGACTGAGGCCAGGAGCCTGGTCTGACTGCTTTGCAATCAAGTTTTAGTTCCTATGAAGCAGTCCATCCACAATTTCAGGGCTTTAGGAAGTGTTTTTCTTCTAGGAAAAATGTCAAAGGAGTTTGTTTGAATAACATTTCTTGAGGGCATGAAAATATTTTGTTTTAGTGCATTTGAATACATTTTCATGGTTGGTGGTCTTAGAAATTTGCAAGTCTTTGGGAGAAGGGGGAATTTAGAGTTGGTATAGAAATGTTTTAAGAATACTAAACTACTGTATTTAGGACATTTTGCTCCCTAAAAGAAAAAAAAATTAGCATCCTCTTTGCAATGGCAGGTGGCTTGGGCTTTCCACGTGGGCACTGAAAAGACCCCTTTGGGGGACGTTTTTTGTGGTTTGTGTATATTAAATCCTCCTTTAATAACATATTCTTACTATAACATTTAAAATGCTTGGCAACCGACAAAAGCCCCATCAGAGAGGCTGCGGTGGATCTCTTTAGAGCTCCAGAGAAGGGGCCTTCGGATTCCATCCATTCATCTAGCCAAGCCCGGCCTTCTTTGGTTCTTTTCATATTGCAACTGCTTTTCCTGTGAATGATTTTTCTGCCCTCCCCTCCCCAGCTCTGGGTTTAACTTCACTCTGTTCTTCAAAAGGGCCTAAGGAACATTGGCAGATGGCTCTAGCCTTAAAAACGTGTCCTCCTTTGTTGGTCTCCTTTTGTGGCCTTCTGCGGCTATTGTCATGCCAATGCGACAGTAGGGAAAAACAGAGCACAGTTCTGAATATTAACCCGCGTCCAAACCCTGCAATTGGTTTTGAAAGTCCAACAAAATGCTGAAGAAACTGTGCGCTTAGGAAGTGCTGGAGGCAAGTTTAGTTGTTTGATGCACTTTGGGGACACGGGGACAGAGTAACCAGCCCAAACAAGACGTTGCAAGAGGGGCAAGAACTAGACGCCTTTTTCGACTTTACTGTTGAATGACCTGCTTCTATCTCGAACTAAGCTTTTTCAATAGCATCTTCATTTCGTTAAACTAAACACGTGGAAAAGTGGAATTAAAGTATGAGTTTATTTTGGTGCAGAAAATTAAAAAAAAAAATACACAGTTTTTTCTTACAAATTGCATATATATATATTTTTTTAGAGAGATTTTTGCTATAGGGTGTGTTTGCTGTAGAGACAGAGAGCAACAGAGAGACAGAAAGAAAGAAATCACCCCACAGAGGTGACGGTCATGCCGCAATCCCTTCTCCATTCTCCTTTTGGGATCTTGGGCACACATGCACACACACACGTGGTGTGAGTTTTAAGCTGCCCGGTCTAGGACTCAAACTGTGGTCAACTACGTGGGAGTCCAGCAACATAACCATTATGCCATCTGCTGGTCCCAAAAGTTTCATTGTTTTTTCTACAATTTTTTCCATTAGTATTTTTTCTGTGACGTTTTTGAAGACTCGCATATGTATGTTCATGGACAGTTTCTCTTTTTATCACATGAAACCTTTTTCTTTTTTTCATTTGCTAGAAGGCATGTATGTTTATGGAGGAGAGAGACAGAGAAAGAAACAGAGAGATAGACAGGGAAAGTAGGAATGCACCGCCATGGAGGATGGTCACCCACAAGCCCTTCTCCTCTTGGGATTTGGGGCTCGAAAAGTGCACTGGGCGGGACTTGAACTCAGTTGGCCTTGTGAGATCCAGGATCATTGAGCCACTGGCGAGCCTCTGTAATGATCTCTTTTCTTTTCTTTATAAAGAAGTTTTTGCCTTAGTGTGTGTGCTTCCGGAGAGAGACAGAGACAATGAGAGGGAAAGTGAGAAATCGCCTCCCAGTGGGAAAGGCTGTGCTTCAATCCCTCTAGTCTCCTCCTGGGGTCTTGGGCGTGTAAGCATATGTGTTCTTTCAAGCCATCAGGTCTTGAACTGTGGTCAGCCATGTATGAGTCCACAGATGTCACCACTACGCCCTCTCCTGGCCCTGTCTGTAATGATTTCTAACTACAAGAGTTGAAAAACTCAGAGAACTCTTGTGTGCCCTTCTCCCAGAATCACCAGTTGTGCTAACATTTGACATTTTTGCTTTATGCTTTTTTTCTTTTTTTTGGGTTGTTATGGGGTGCATGAGCTTGTTAAAGACAGAGATGAAGGGATAGAGAGACAGTGAAGGGTGCCACAGTCCATTCTTCTCTGTTCTCCTTCAGGATTTTGGGCACTCATACGGATACGCTCAGTGTGATTTTTGTTTTAAGCTGCTGGGTCCAGGACTGGACCTACAGTATGTCATGTGACAGTCCAGAGTCTTAATGCCACACCATCTGCTGGCCCGTTTTGTTTTTTTAATAGCTGCTTCGAACTTTTTTTTTTTTTAGTCTCATTAGGTGATTGGTAAAGTCATGACTTATTTTTCTATGTTTTTCTGTGCAAAACGCATCATGACTTTTCCTGACAACCCAGTATTTCATTCAAGGTTTATCTACAGCAACATACCAGTTGTATTAATTTTTAATGCAGCCATCATGGCTTAATAAGTATTTGAAGTATTTTGGCCCTAAACTTGCTGTCCACATGGAAACAACCTTTTATTCCTGTAAGGAATGTTCAAGACTCCCTCAGGATCCGAGTGAGCGATAGGCTTCTACCCTCCTGAGACCTGGGGCTGCAGGGACGTCACAGCCCAGGGAGACATCAGGCACTTCGACACATCATCACAGAAGTAACTAGCACTGTTTCATGGTGTGGGTGCTGTGACCCTCATAAAGCATGTCTACCGCACCCCTTTTTCTAAGCACAGTTAGTGGCAGGAGACAGTAGTAATCCCAGGCTTGTGTCTGCGTGGGTTCAAGTCCTGCTTCCAGCCCTTTCTACTGTGTGGGCAGCTCACTTAAACTCTGACTGTCACTGAATCAGCCTATGGCACCCACCGTAGGGGTTGCTGTCAATGTGACCCTTGCATGGGAAGAATTTAGCACAAGCCTTGGGACACGGTGTAGCTGTACAAAGCCCAGTGCCACTGGCATTGCCGCAGGGGCTGGTCAGTTTGAATGCATGGAGATGGGGGCCCATCAGAGAGGGCCTGATGGTTCCTTTCTGGAGGAGTTGACCTTCATCTGGAGTCTCACAGGGTGGAAGTGAGCAGGGACTGGCTTTGTGATTGTTGGGGCTCCACATAAAATGAACTTGTGGGCTCTTGTTCAGGAGATACTAAGAATTTCAGGATAGGGGCAGCAGAGCATTAAACCAAGGCGGGAGACCTGCTGGTCCTGGGACCCTTCCCAGTACCTAGTTGGCACACCTGGGAAGTTGGCCCTGGAAGAGAGATCTCCAAGAGGAGCCTCAGGTTGAGCCCACGGCCATACTGTGGTGTCTGCGGTGTGGGTTGCAGAAGCGTGTTCTTCCCAGTGGGCTGTTTGCTGAACCTTTCCTCTTGAGAGAACAGAGTAAAAGACCGTGCAAGCTGATGCGAACTCAAGGCTCCGGGAAATTGATTCTGTCACCTAAGTATTCACATAGAGGGCCAGCAGGTGGTGTAGTGGCTAAGGTCCCGGACTCCCACATGGCTGATCCTGGTTCAAGTCCTGGACCCAGCGACTTGAATATTATGCAGGGTGCATGTGTACCCAAAATCCCAAGAGGAAAACAGATATATGATTGCACTGTGGCTGTCCACTCTGGGGGGTGGGGGTTGATTTCTCACTTTCCCTCTGTCTCTTTCTTTCTCTCTGGTGAGCACACATGCCCTATGGCAAAAATCTATCTATCTATAAATATAAATGAAGAATTCACATACAAAGCATGCTATAGGGAGAAAGTGACTTTGTAGCTGTTAGAAGAAAAGCCACCCAGGGGCCAGCAGGTGGCGTGGTGGTTAAAGACGGGGGACTCCCACATGGTCAACTGCAGTTTGAGTCCTAGACTTGGCGACTTGCTTTCTCACTTTTTCTCTCTCTCTGTCTCTTACTCTCACCTCTCTGGTCAAATTTAAAATAAATAAATAAAACAAAACAAATAAAATAAAATATTTAAAAAGAAAGAAAAGTTGGGACCAGCAGGTGGCATGGTAGTTAAGGTGCTGGACACTCCCACTCAACCACAGTTTGAGTCCTGGACCTAGTGGCTTACTTTCTCACTTTCTCTCTGTCTCTCTCTCACTCTGTCCCTCTCTGCTCAAATTAAAATAAATAAATAGATAAAGTTAAAGTAATTCTTTAAAAATAAATAAATATGGTTGGAGATGGAAGAGTAGTTATTAGAGCTTTATGAGTGTTTAATTATTATTATTATTTTTATAAATCCTTTTTAAAACTTTATTTATTTTAATTTGACCAGAGAGGGATAGAGAGAGAGAGAGAGAGAGAGAGAGAGAGAGAGAGAGAGAAAATGAGCGAGCAAGCAAGCCACCAGGTTGGGACTCGAACTTTGGTCAGCCATTAACCACTATGCCACCTGCTGGCCCTCTTAATTATCATTTTTTTAAGTTTTTTTTTTTCCTTGGATGGGAGGAGAGAGACAGACAGACAGACACAGACAGCACCTGAGCAGTGTCGTGATGCTGCGATGCACCCCTGGGTCATTGGCATCTGTGTGCACCCAGCCGTCTTAGGGAGATCTCTGGACCCCAGCCAGGAACCTTTCCATGTGGGTCAGCCTACAAGAGTGTCGTGTTTTACCACTGCCTCACTGTCTGACCCCTTTTTGGGTTTTTATGGTTTTAATTATAGAGCTATCTACCCAAATTAATAATATGCAGCAGCACTGGAAATAAAGCCAAAAAAGAGAAGATCTTGAAATAGTAGCAAACCCAGCAAAACTTAGTTTCGTTACTCAAAAGATTTGGGTTGGGTCAAGAAGGAGCAATTCATCGCTGAATCAGGTCTGTTTATACTTGCCTTCCCCAAAGCATAAGTGTAATTCTGGAGTGTGCGAGTGTTGGGGAGGCACCCGGCCCTGATTATCACAAGTGTTGAGGGAGATTGGATTTGCATTTTCACAAGATGGATTCTGAATTCCGTGGGTCTTCATACCAGGAATGCTTTCCCAGACTAACTTCTGATGAAGGGTTAAAAGAAGCAGGGGGATAATTAGCCTTGCAAGAAAGTGCAAACAGAAGCATAATTAATGCAGTTGCTGTGCTGCTTTCCTGCTGGGGGCATCTGGGCAGATGGTAAACTGTAAGTCACCCGCCAAGGGGCCCTGCGAAAGAGAGGGTCCCTCTCCCCATCTACGGAAAGGAGTATGCAAAACCGCAAAACCGACCTGATTATCTCTCCTTGTCCAGCTCCTTTGAGACAGTTTAGCCACCCTCTCCGTTCACGCTTCCCCAGCTACAGAATCATTCCAGGGGCTCACCTCCATTTGCAAATGTCTTTCTTTCAACTGAATTCAAAAGCCACCTTGGGCTATGAGGTGGCTGCAGACGTGTTTTTCTTTTGGGGACTTAGATTGTCTCAGAGTTATTAGAAGTGCAGTGGGCTAGGGAAGATGGGCTTCTTAGTGGGGAGTAGTTTAGCTGCTAGTTAATTTACTAAATTGAAACTCTGTGTTCCTGAAGAGTACTGTTTTTATCTTTTCGAAGTATAAACTTTGTTCAGACATGGGAGAACACTGCGATCTACTTTATGATTTTTTTTTTTTTTAAAGAAGAGTGTCACAGTCATGAATTCTTTGGCCTTATTGCACCAGTAGTACTGCAAAGGTTCTTTTCTAATGATGTCAAGTGCAGTTTGGTGCACACCTAATTCCCTTTCCTGTTTATGAGCTTGACAGATTTTGCCAGTGCTTTCTCTTCTAATCCCTGTCAGATGCAAAGTCATTTCACATCCATAAGGTTTAGTTTTCCTTTCTGAGTCTTCAGTTTCACTGAATTACAGATCATTGGTCAGCTGATCTGTTGTCTAATTTGAAACAAAAACAAAAAAACAAACCCAGAAAATGTCGCGTGCAAATCACCCTGTTAAATTTCCCACATGGTATTTCCTCCTGCCAGGATGGTAGTCTCCTTCATTATTTTTGGGACCCATAAGCTCACAAAACCATTTATATATTGATTTTAAAAGCCTCTGTTGGGCATAAACATGTTACTTTTAAGTGTCAGCCTTTTTTTTTTTTTTTTTTCCTTTTCCCCTTTTCCCCTCAAGAGTTCCCACTGTTTTAAACCAAAGCCCCAGGAAGTGGTAGGGATATTTATAATGATACTTTTCAACCTTTGCCTGTTTTCAAATAACAGCCTTTTCTTAGGCTTTGGGGAATCAGACATCTCTATTTAAATATGAAAATTTCAACTTTAAACCTCTGAACTCTGCTGGGTCTGCAGAGGCGTTTTAATGCCAACCCCAGGAAATGTACACACGGAGCAGGATTTACAACTCATCACTGTCACAGTTAGATTAGAGCGGGAGTTAAAGAGTAATACATTAACCAGGGGGAGCGCATGGAGAGTGTCGTTAGAGACCCACAGAAACAGTCAGTGTCCTGTATGAACAACCAAAAAGAGAAGTATAGCAGGGGGTGTTTGGGGTCAACAAATAGGCCCACCATTCTCGTGCCCTGGAATTTATTTAAAATTAAAAAAAATTTTTTTTTTGCAAGCTGTTCTGCAGTTTGACTGAATTGTCATTTGCTTGTTTCTCCTCAGGGAAACATCTGGTTTCTCCCTGCAGTGTAGACAAACTGCTCTTATTCTGAAGCCATCATCCATGAAAGGCCCGGTTTGGGCTCAGTAGGTTTGCTTATGAAAAGCTTGGGGTCCATCTCTACAGAAATAAACGGCTTGAGCCACTGGGAGTGTGTTCCTGTTATAAACTTTGACTGTGGCATGGCTTGGGTGAGGTGGTGAAAGCTGAAAGGGATAAATTTATTAGAAGACATTCAATGATTTAGGTTGTGGTGGACAGGGGATTTTGCACTCCTTTTTTGCAAAAATCTCTTACTCAATATCTCTAAAATTTCTGCAAATGCATTTAAAAATCTTAGCGCCTGAGGCCAGCAGGCAGCATGGAGATTAAGGCACTGGATCTCACTTGGCTGACTGTGTGGTTCAAATCCTGGATCAGGCAGCTTGAAAATCACACTGGATGTGTGTGCGTGTCCAAAGTCCCAAGGGGAGACTAGAGGAGAAGGGATTGAAATGTGGTCACCCTCCTGGGGGGTGATTTCTCTCTCCTTTTCTCTCTCTGGTAAGCACATGCACCCTATTGTAGAACTTTAAAAAAAAATCTGACATCTTATAAGTTGGAGATGGGGTGTTAGAAGATCCTAAGTTCTTACGATAAGGCCAGGTTTTCTGCTGCATTTTATTTATTTATTTTTTAAAAAGAATGATTTTATTTAACTCTATTTATTTATTTAAATTTGACCAGATATGGGGGAGAGAGAGAGAAAGCTGCCAGGTCTGGGACTTGAACCACGTCGGCCATGTGGGGATCCAATGCTCTTAACTACCACGCCACCTGCCAGCCCCTCTGCTGCACATTATGAAGATGTTATTGGTGATTTTTACTTTACTTCGAGACCAGCATACTTTGTAGGACTCAGGGCCAAGCGAATATGTGTAGCTCTTTCCAGAAAGTCTGAAAGTTTTAAGATGGTTTTAAGATGGTGTAGAACATGTGCTTACACGCACAGCCTGTGCGAATACACAGGGCACACATCTGCTGGGAGGCTGGTCCCACTTTTGTCTTGGAACTCTCTAGAGGAGGCAAGACAAAACAAAACAAAAGTAAAAACTAGGGGCCATCAGTTGGTGTGGTAGTTAAGAGCGTTGGACCCCCACATGGCCAACCGTGGTTCGAGTCTCAGACCTGGCGGCTTGCTTTCTCACTCCCCCCCCCCC
>NW_006159507.1:172764-176429 GCF_000334495.1 Tupaia belangeri chinensis
TTTCCGTTCCCCCCCCCCCCCCCCCTTACTCTGTCTCTCTGTGATCAAATTAAAATAAATAAATAAAATACATAGAGCTAAAAAAATTTTTTACAAAGTAAAAAATAAAATAGGAGTGCTTGGAGGTGTCCCTGCTAGTTTCTCAGTGGAGCTGGGGAGACCTCTCTGTGGTCGGGGCTTGGGGTGGGGGACGGACGAAGAGCACCTGCTCTCTTCATGCTGGGAAATAATCATCAAGGTGCTGTTGTTTTCGCTCTTGGCTCCAAGAATGTTTGCAAAAACATTCTTTTTTTCCCCAAGAATGTTTGTAGAAGACTCAGAACGGTGGTGATGGCAGGTTGGAAATCACGTGTGTTAGGGCCTTTCCACAACCTTAAAATGCTTTTATCCTGGAAGTCAGCCTCAGCCACCCCAGGTGCTGTTCCTCACTTCTAACCTTGGTTCCTCTTTCTTTTCCCTCCCCTCCCTCCCTCCTGAGGAGTGGCTGCCCTCCCAGCCCCTGAGCTCCTTCTCAGGGTCCCCTCATCAGGTGACAGTCCTCACACCTGGCTCGCAAGCCCCCAGCAGATGTGGGAACATGGACGTCGTATCTGCTTTTGCGTCTCCCTTCCTCCTGTTGCTACTCCTCGTTGTTCTTCTGGTTTTATTTGTCTTTCTCATTCAGCACACATGCACCATATCCAGCACGCAGCTCAAACTTTTCTTTTTTGATCACAAAGAAAACAGCTACATGAGCTGGGAATTCCAAAGCTGAGGGCAGCGTCCTCCATTAGCCCAGTAGGGTGAGACTGAGCCTCCTTTCTCATGGAGGCTGCAAGGCAGAGGCTCAGCCCCGCCTCCTGCAACTTGGCTGAGAAACACAATGACCTCATGGCGGCTTGGCTCCCTGCCCTCCTCCCGAGCGGCCGGAGACCTGTCGGCTGGCGGACTGTCCAGTCCGGTACAGTAGGAGTGTTTGCATGAAGGATTGGCCTGCTGGGGTTACTCAGAAACTGCTCGGCAAACACAGTGGATTAAAGGGTTTTTGTTGGGGCCGAGCAGATGGACAGAGAGAGGCAGAGTTCAAATTAACTGATTGTAAATCAGTACTCGGTTGCAGACGGGAAAAATCTGGTCACTTAAAAATTCTAGCTAATGTAATTTATTATTCTTATTAGAAAAGTGACTTCATGCTTATTGTGAAAAATGAAGGTGAAGAATTTGGAAATACATATGCCAGAGAAAGGGACCTCATGTCCCCGGAAGGAATTGCTGCTGATCCTTTTAGTACAGCCCTCCTAACTTCGCCGTCCGTCCCACGAACGTGCACGCATGCTCAGAGGCAGGTCTTATTTAATAAGAGTGAGGACGGCCAGCTGCTGCTGTGGGGTGGAGGCTTCTGGACTTCACATGACTGATCGCACAGCGCAACTCCCGGGCCTGGAGCTTGAAAAGCACACGGGGTGAATGTGCATGTGTGCCCAAAATCCTGAAAGGAGAGGTGGCCATCTCAGGGGGTTACTTTTCACTCCCCACCTCCTCTTTCTTTCTGGCCAGTGAGCATAAGCACCCTCTGGCTTTTTTTTTTTTTTTTTTCAAGAGAGATTTTTGTGATTGGGTGCATGTGCTTGCCAGAGACACAGAGAGAAAGCGAGAAATCACCCCCAAGGGGGGATGGCCATACTGTCATCCCTTTGCCATTCTCCTCGGGATTTTGGGCATGCATGCACATGTGCCCAGTGTGAATTTTAAGCCACTGGGTCCAGGACTCGAACTGTGGTTGATTACGTGGGAGTCGACCGGCAGAACCATTACGTTACCTGCTGGTCCCACCCTCTAGCAAATTAAAAAAAAAAAATTTTAAAAAGGAGTTAAAACGTGCTCTTCTTTGAGTGATATTAAACTTATTAACTAGGTCTTGAAGAGCTAAACACAGGCATGATTGTTTGGGTCAGGCCACCAGCATAAATTTTAGTAATAAAACCAAAGACAATGTGTAAATTTATGTTTGGGGAAGTCGGGGCGGCTCAGGTGAAGGGAAAGTTCACTGGTGCTGAGGGCCACGTTGAATTTACGACCTTGCCAAGGAATGCCTTCTTCATAGGCTCACCAGGAAGAATAGCCCCTCTGTGTGTCCTCCCCCCTGCCCTCTAGTGGAACCAGAAGAGAGTTTCAGGCAGTTGGACTTTTGCCAAATAGACCTTCTTTACCCATTTCTAGTTATTTCTTTGGATTAGTGAATATTCTCCAATCACTTTGTAAATATGAGGGTACTTCAGAAAGTTCTTGAAAAAATAAATGGATTAAAGTACATTTATTTTTGGTGCAAAAACAGAAAGTTGAAATCTATGCATAATTTTTTCATAATATATATTTGCCACAAATGTTTTAGTTTTTGCTATAGGAGCATGCACTTGTCAGAGAGAGAGAGAGAGAGAGAGAGAGAGAAAGAGAGAGATAGAGGGAGAGGGAGAGCAGAAAGTGTGAAGGAAAGCGGCCATACCGCCGTGCCAAGATTTTGGGCATGCACACACATGCGTCCTGCATGTTTTTCAGGCCGTCGGGTCCAGGACACCAACAGCACAGTCGGCCTTGTGGAATCCAGCCGCCTTCACCACCACACCACCAGGTGGCTCTTGCCATAAACTTTTTAATTTTTTTAAAAAGAGAATAAAGGTTTATTTAGCTCATAGTTTTGGTGCCATAAACTTCTGAAGACCTCTTGAATAGTGACAAAAGCCCAGGACATGATCCAACTTGAGGCTGGGAGGGTCTCTCCTGGCGTGCCAGCTATGGGACTAGCACCAAGCTTTATGCAGATGAGGCATCATTAGGTGCTACTTGGAAGGGTGAGACACTCATACTTGGAGAAGGAGTCGGCTCGGTGGCAAGGGGGGTTGGTCCATCTTCTCACTGTTTGCTGAGTGTTGCCTGAAAGTCCATAGTGCTTGTATGTAAATTTTTGGTGACAGTTTAGTTACTGTTAAGACAAGAGTTTTAGATTTTTTTTTTTAGGTTTTCACAGAGAGAAAGTGAAAAGGAAAGAGGGAAGTCACCCCTCCCCACAACCCTGGAGATGGCCATGCTGCAATCCCTTCTCCTCCTGGGATTTTAGGCATGGACGCACATGCGCCCAGCGTGAGTTTCAAGCTGCCAAGTCCAGACTTGAACCGTGGTGATCTGTATGGGAATCCAGCGCCTTAGCCAGTGTGCCATCTGCTAGTCCCGTTATGAAAGAATTTAATGAAATATTAATACAAAAGTGAGTTAAAACTGAAACCTCATGAAACTTACAGTGAAGAATCATTTAGGGGCGTGTAGGTGGTATGGTGGTTACGGGTGCTGGACTCCCACGTGGCCAACTGTGCTTTGAGTCCAGGACCTGGGGGCTTGCTTTCTTACTTTCCCTCTCTTTCTTTCTCACTCTGTCCCTCTCTGGTCAAATTAAGCATAAATAAATAAGTAAATAAAAGTTAAATAAAATGAATCTTTTTAAAAAAGAATCATCTCAATATAAATAAGTAGAATGCTTTGAAAAATCTCAGTGGCAGTGAATTACTTAAAAAAAATACATGTTGGGAACCAGCAGTTAGCGTAATGGCTATGTCGCTGGACTCCCACGTAGTCGACCGCGGTTCGCGTCCCGGACCCGGTGGCTTAAAACTCACGCCGGGCGTGTGTGCGTG
>NW_006159507.1:177413-184686 GCF_000334495.1 Tupaia belangeri chinensis
TTTTTTTTTTTTTTTTTCAAGAGAGATTTTTGTGATTGGGTGCATGTGCTTGCCAGAGACACAGAGAGAAAGCGAGAAATCACCCCCAAGGGGGGATGGCCATACTGTCATCCCTTTGCCATTCTCCTCGGGATTTTGGGCATGCATGCACATGTGCCCAGTGTGAATTTTAAGCCACTGGGTCCAGGACTCGAACTGTGGTTGATTACGTGGGAGTCGACCGGCAGAACCATTACGTTACCTGCTGGTCCCACCCTCTAGCAAATTAAAAAAAAAAAATTTTAAAAAGGAGTTAAAACGTGCTCTTCTTTGAGTGATATTAAACTTATTAACTAGGTCTTGAAGAGCTAAACACAGGCATGATTGTTTGGGTCAGGCCACCAGCATAAATTTTAGTAATAAAACCAAAGACAATGTGTAAATTTATGTTTGGGGAAGTCGGGGCGGCTCAGGTGAAGGGAAAGTTCACTGGTGCTGAGGGCCACGTTGAATTTACGACCTTGCCAAGGAATGCCTTCTTCATAGGCTCACCAGGAAGAATAGCCCCTCTGTGTGTCCTCCCCCCTGCCCTCTAGTGGAACCAGAAGAGAGTTTCAGGCAGTTGGACTTTTGCCAAATAGACCTTCTTTACCCATTTCTAGTTATTTCTTTGGATTAGTGAATATTCTCCAATCACTTTGTAAATATGAGGGTACTTCAGAAAGTTCTTGAAAAAATAAATGGATTAAAGTACATTTATTTTTGGTGCAAAAACAGAAAGTTGAAATCTATGCATAATTTTTTCATAATATATATTTGCCACAAATGTTTTAGTTTTTGCTATAGGAGCATGCACTTGTCAGAGAGAGAGAGAGAGAGAGAGAGAGAAAGAGAGAGATAGAGGGAGAGGGAGAGCAGAAAGTGTGAAGGAAAGCGGCCATACCGCCGTGCCAAGATTTTGGGCATGCACACACATGCGTCCTGCATGTTTTTCAGGCCGTCGGGTCCAGGACACCAACAGCACAGTCGGCCTTGTGGAATCCAGCCGCCTTCACCACCACACCACCAGGTGGCTCTTGCCATAAACTTTTTAATTTTTTTAAAAAGAGAATAAAGGTTTATTTAGCTCATAGTTTTGGTGCCATAAACTTCTGAAGACCTCTTGAATAGTGACAAAAGCCCAGGACATGATCCAACTTGAGGCTGGGAGGGTCTCTCCTGGCGTGCCAGCTATGGGACTAGCACCAAGCTTTATGCAGATGAGGCATCATTAGGTGCTACTTGGAAGGGTGAGACACTCATACTTGGAGAAGGAGTCGGCTCGGTGGCAAGGGGGGTTGGTCCATCTTCTCACTGTTTGCTGAGTGTTGCCTGAAAGTCCATAGTGCTTGTATGTAAATTTTTGGTGACAGTTTAGTTACTGTTAAGACAAGAGTTTTAGATTTTTTTTTTTAGGTTTTCACAGAGAGAAAGTGAAAAGGAAAGAGGGAAGTCACCCCTCCCCACAACCCTGGAGATGGCCATGCTGCAATCCCTTCTCCTCCTGGGATTTTAGGCATGGACGCACATGCGCCCAGCGTGAGTTTCAAGCTGCCAAGTCCAGACTTGAACCGTGGTGATCTGTATGGGAATCCAGCGCCTTAGCCAGTGTGCCATCTGCTAGTCCCGTTATGAAAGAATTTAATGAAATATTAATACAAAAGTGAGTTAAAACTGAAACCTCATGAAACTTACAGTGAAGAATCATTTAGGGGCGTGTAGGTGGTATGGTGGTTACGGGTGCTGGACTCCCACGTGGCCAACTGTGCTTTGAGTCCAGGACCTGGGGGCTTGCTTTCTTACTTTCCCTCTCTTTCTTTCTCACTCTGTCCCTCTCTGGTCAAATTAAGCATAAATAAATAAGTAAATAAAAGTTAAATAAAATGAATCTTTTTAAAAAAGAATCATCTCAATATAAATAAGATGAATGCTTTGAAAAATCTCAGTGGCAGTGAATTACTTAAAAAAAATACATGTTGGGAACCAGCAGTTAGCGTAATGGCTATGTCGCTGGACTCCCACGTAGTCGACCGCGGTTCGCGTCCCGGACCCGGTGGCTTAAAACTCACGCCGGGCGTGTGTGCGTGCGTGCCCAAGATCCCGAGAGGAGAATGGAGGAGAAGGGATTGCAGCGTGACCATCCCCCCAGGGGTGATTTCTCGCTTTCTGTCTCTATGTCTCTTTCTGTCTGTCTGGCGAGCGCACGTGCCCTATAATGAAAATCTCTCCAAAAAAAAAATACATGTTAAAAAAAATACATGGTATTGTGCCAGCAAGTGGCATGGTAGTGAAGGTGCTGAACTCCCGTATGGTCGATCACGGTTTGAGTCCTGGACCTGGTGGCTTGCTTTCTCACTGTCTTTTTCTCTGTTTCTTTCTGGTGAGTGTACATGTCTTGAAACAAATTAAAAAAATAAAGATGAATATTGGTGGATAAAATTAAATATTTTTTTTAAAGAATTACTTATTTATTATCATTAGTTTTTAGTTTTGACCAGAGAGAGAGAGAGAGAGAATGTGCAAGCTGGCAGGTCTGGGTGACCATGTGGGAGTTTGGCGCTCTTAACCACTATGCCACCTGCCAGTCCCAAATAAATAATACTTAAAAAAAGTACATGGCATTAAATCATGTTAAAATGATAAAATATAGTGAGAAATTATAAAAATACGGAGTTGTGCACTCAGATTATTTCAGAAGTATTTTCGAGGATTTTTTTAAAGAGTTACTTAATCTTAACCACTATGCCACCTGCCAGTCCCAAATAAATAATACTTAAAAAAAGTACATGGCATTAAATCATGTTAAAATGATAAAATATAGTGAGAAATTATAAAAATACGGAGTTGTGCACTCAGATTATTTCAGAAGTATTTTCGAGGATTTTTTTAAAGAGTTACTTAATTTTATTATTATTTTAGTTTGCTATAGGGCATGTATACTCTTGAGAGAGAGAGTCTTCAGAGAGAGAGCAAAAGAGAGAGAGAGAGAGAGACAGAGAGAGAGAGAGAGACAGAGAGAGAGAGAGAAAGCAAGAAAGCAAGAAAGCGAGCTGCCAGGTCTGGGACTGAAACCACGGTCAGCCATGTCGAAGTCCAGCACCTTAACCACCACACCAACTGCTGGCCCCTAGGCTGCAAGCTTTTTGGACTGTTTATCTTTGAGTCTCTAGGACATGGTACTCAGCAATACATTTTTAAAGTTTATTTTATTTGTTTGTTCTATGAGTGAAGGAGAGAGAGTCACCACAACAGAGTCTCGATGCCATGGTTCCTCCGAGCCTTGGCAGCCATGTCCAGTGTCCTCAGGGAGACACGAACCCGAGCCTTGCCACGCGAGTCAGCCCTACAGAGCTCCGAGTTTACTGTTATGCCACTGTCGGGCCCTTACCAGGCCCTTACCAGTGTTTTTGAGTTGAACCAAACTTACTGTCTTTTATCCCACACTCTGGAGTGAGACATGAGCGTGAGTCCCGGCACCAGCCTACTGTGACTCAGACATTCTTTTAGATTTTGTCATAGAGCTTGTGCATTTGCAGGAGAGAGTCAGAGAGTGAAAGAGTGAACTCACCCTCCTGGGGATGGCCACACCACATTTCCATACCCATTTTCCTCTGGATTTTGGGCATGCACACACTTGTGCCTAGCATGATCTTTAAGCCACCAGGTCCAGGATTTGAAATGTATTTAGCCATGTGGGAATCCAGTGCCTTAACCACCATGCCACCTGCTGGCCCCAAATGAACCTTTTCTTAGAGAGGCAGGCGGTGATGCTGGGGCACATCCATGTTCTCCTGGGGGAGCCCTCTTGGCTTTGTAGACTCGCAGGCCCCTGTGATGACACTCTGAGTGGATGGGGACAGTGATGTGTCTTGGACCTGTTGTTTGCAGGAACAGTGAAAGTGAAGAGTTCCAGCATCCAAGTTGGAGACCTGATCATCGTTGAGAAGGTGAGAGTGCAGCCCGGCAAGTCGTGGCTGTGTGTGTGCGTGGGTCCTAACATCCACTGTGGACCTGTTAGATGAATTGCATGATGCTGTTTGTTTTCCCTTGAGAATTAATTAATTAATTAATTATTATTATTCAGTTTGACCAGAGAGAGACAGAGACAGAGACGGAGAGAGAGAGAGAAAGGGAGATTGAGAAAGCAAGCTGCCCAGTCTGGCACTTGAACCATGAATAGCCGTGTGAGTCCAGCGCCTTAACCACCATGCCACCTGCTGGCCCCTATATGATACTTTTTGGGATTCTAGTCAACAGCTTTGCCTGGGAAGAAAAATCTCTTCCCCATGCAACATGCACAAAAACATTTTTTTCATAGTGTACGTTGGCCAGAAATCTTATTTTGAAACACAAGTGCAAGTTTCGATTTCCTGTTTAATGTGTTATTGTGCTGGGATTAAAACCCTGATCGTAAAATCTTCCCTAGAATTCTGCTTGTACATAATGCCTTAAACAGTTATCGAATTTACCTCCGGGTGCAGTTGGCTTGCATTTTCTGGCTCACACTCTGTGCTCCTCCACCATCTGATGGAGAGAAAGGGTTAAGTGTAATGTGAAAACATAAAAAGGCCAAAAAATGTGCCTTTAAGAGTCGCGTGTCCGTAGGCCTGCTCCTTCAGCACATACTCATCTCTCTTTTCACTGCGTGTATCTGGAAGGTACTGGATTTTGGGGGTGACCCTGGAGTCTTGGGGCGATATCTGATTAGGAAAGGACAGTCTCTACCTCGTTTCTGTAGGAAGTGAACTGTGCTCTTTTAAAAGGATTAAATCCAAGAACTCACAGTTGACTTGAGGTGGAGTGAGACGCTTTGGGATGGTCACTCCGCAGGACCACACGCTCCCTTCCTGTCCCTTCCTGCTGTCACGTACATTTCTGCTCGTCAGAAGTGGAAGCAGCAGAGCACTTTCCTCTTTGTTTTTTTGAGAACGGCTTTCGTTGCTTCTTACTACTTTATTTTCCTATTAAAATCTCACTCAAAGCCAAGCACGAAGCTGGAAAGGTGGTGGGAGCAGAAGGGTGAGCAGAAGCAGACAGCCCGCGAGAGAGCCAGCCAGGTGGCAGCTTTTAGGCTTCACTCCTTGGCTGGGATCTCGGGAGCTCATGATTGGATTTGCCAGAAAACTGGAAGCTCTCTTTCTGAGATAAGATTTCCATAGGGGATTAGTGAGGGAGTAACAGACAGTATGCAGATTTTTCAGATTCAAAACAAAAGAAATCCCCAAATCTGTCTTTGACAAAGTATTTACTTAAAAGAGACTGTGGGTCTTGGTTGCCCCCCTCTGTGTAGAGGGGCTGGGAGTAGGAGGGGCAGACACCCTCACCTGATTTGACAATAACAGGCCTTCTCCTCATCACACAGAACCAGCGGGTCCCTGCGGACATGATCTTCCTGAGGACATCAGAAAAAAATGGTAAACATCTGAGATCAATTTAGAAAATAACCGTTAACCTTTCAGTGGTCTTTTGGCAAAGCAGTCATTTGAAAATGGAACAGAAGTAGATTATCATTCGGGAGCCATGGAAGCGAATCAGAAACATTTTTCTAATAGAGCAGCCTTTTAAAAATGCATTGTTGATGCTCACAGGTCGTTAGGTTTCGGTCATTAGGAAGATACTATGAGCCGGTGCGTACCAAGAGATGGGTGATGAGGGGGGCTTGGGGAAAGTGGGGAGAAGGCAGTGTCTCTGCTGCCCTCTGGCCTGCCTGTGCCTATTTCTGTCTTTGTTTTCGATTTTTTGCCAGAGGGCTTGTGGCTTGCAGGAGGGGGCGGGGAATGGCCCTACCACGTTCCCTTCTGTGTTCTCATCTCGGGATTCGGGGCACTGTGGACATGTGCCCGGCATGTTTTCAAGCCGTTGGGTCTGGGAGTTAAACCACTGAGTTGGCCAGATGGGATCCAGCACCTAACGGCCATGCCACCTCCTGGCCCTGGTTTTTATTTGCTATAGCTTGATTTGCTGGAGCCAGTCTCCCATGTCTCTTAACTTTTTGTGTGTGTGTGCCAGAGGAGACACATGCTTGCCAGAGAGAGACAGTGAAAGAAAAAGAGAAGAAGAAAGAGGGGAAAAGTAATGCCCCTATGGGATGTGGCCATGCCACAATCCCTTCTCCTCCATCCCTCCATCCTGTTGGGATTTGGGGCATGCATCTGGCAGGGCCAGGACTCGAACCGTGTGGTCAGGCCTGTGGGACCTAGCTCCCTCAGCTGCTGGGCCGCAGGCGGCCCTCGCAGGTCCTTACAAGATGGTTACTTGTTGCCAGTGTTCTCTGCGCGGCCACCATTGCCTGCTCGCCCTGTCCGTCGGCTTCAAGTCGCCTCACTTTCTGCTTTTTGTTATTTAAGCTCTTCTGAGGAAATGAGGCTGTTTTTTTCTTGCCTTGCTGACACAACCATAGATTTTTGAACATATGAAAAATTTGCATTCATATTTCTCTGAGGTTGCTGCAACCTATTTTCATTATGAATCAAATGAGGGGTTTGCATAAATTTTGTACTATTAAGATATTGCCATAGGAGAGGGGATTAAAGCAGTCTTCTGAGCACTGTCACTTTGTCCTCCGTTGGCTCCTCTGTCCCGTTTGGTGGAAGTGGAGCATTCTGGGTTAGGGCCCGACGGTTCTTCCCCGCTTCCGGAGAAAGCAGAACCAGCATGTTCTTCCTGAGCAGTTGTCAGAGGTCTAACTGCGGTGTCCGTGAGCTGAGTACTCGGCCTGGCGCTGGGCCTAGGCGGTTACGCAGGCTCATGTGTTAGACGGGAGCAGACAGCTGTGGACTGTGCAAGCCAGTGTCGACGGCCGCATGGCGCCAGTTCTGGCCCTGCTCTGCTCTCAGACCTGATGGCACCCCCGCAGGGTTGGTGTTCTCATTGTCTTTGTTTTTGCATACGATGGAGCTGAGGCTCAGCAAGGGTAGTATCTAGGACACCCAGCTAGTGAGTGGCGGAGCACAGACCTGAACCCTTGGCAGCTGGGTTCCTCAGGAGATGCTCTTCAGCCCTGGCCAGCCTGTCGAAGGTTGGCTACACTGCACCAGCGTCCCTACCACACACGCAGGTCCACGCTTCGTCCTGTTCTAGAGACAAGGATGCAGTGTGCTTAGCAAGGTCAGGAAACCAGCCAGGATCCCACAGGAAGTAGAAGAGTGAGGATTTGAACTCAGCTCTTTCTGACCTGAGAGCTTGCAGGGGAAGTGGGAAATGGGATGCTATTTTTTTCCTTCTGGTCACTGGCTGGCCATGGATTGGCTGGTTT
>NW_006159507.1:184989-198550 GCF_000334495.1 Tupaia belangeri chinensis
AGACGGCCTGGAAGCTGAGGCTCCCTGTGGCCTGCACGCAGAGGCTGCCCACTGCTGCTGTGAGTAGCTCACCCCACTGAAGTGCACACTAGCCTCTGAGGCATAGCCTGGTCCTCAGACCCAGCTGCCCTTGGGGCCAGACATGGATGTCACCTGTGAAGTGGGCTGGTGGGGAACGTGGGGGTGCAGACCCCGCCTGCAGGGAGCAAGCCTTCGCGGGAAGCCTAAGAGCATAAGAAACCTGGATGAGATGTCCAGCCAGAAATGACAGGGAAGCCAGAGCCTGGGCCTCTGTGCAAAGCCTCCAGGGGCTTCTGTCCCCGGGACTGGGCTCTGCAGTCCCTACTGTCACCTTCTGTCCCCCTGCCCCCTCCTCTCTCACCTCTGCTTGGTCAGGCACATTTCAGCCTTCGGTATTTACACTTGCTGTTGCCTCCACCAGGAGCCCTCATACCCCAGAGGTCTGCCCGGCTGGGCATCCCCCCCTTCTCTTGGGCAGTGTACCCCAGGTCCTCAGCAGAGGCATCATCTTTTTTTTTTTTTTTTTTTAAGAATTATTTTATTTAACTTTGTTTATTTTAAAATTTGACCAGAGAGGGACAGAGAAAGAGAGAGAGTGAGAAAGCTGCCAGGTCTGTGGTTGGCCATGTGGGAGTCCAGCGCCCTTACCACGCCACCCGCCAGCCCCCAGCAGAGGCGTCTTCTGACACCCTGTCCTTGCACCTCCACTGCTCACCTCCACGTGATCGGGCTCTGCTGTGTGTTTTCTGCTGTGTCTCACTGCGTGCCGCAGTGGGCATGGCGCGGGATGGCCACAGTAGTGTCCTGAGACCCAGCCAGCCAGTGGTATGGTGGATGGGCAGCTGGATCCCACATAGCTGACCAGAGTTCAATTCCCAGACCCGGTAACTTGAAAAACATTGGGTGTGTGTGCTTGCCCAAAATCCTGAGAGGAGAATGGAGAAGAAATTGCAGCGTGGCCATTCCCCTTGGGGCGATTTCTCACTTCCTTCTCTCTTGGTTGAGTAAATGTGCTGACGCTTGCCTTCCACATGGTGGCCTGGGGAAGGATCAGGCGTACTTGGAGGCTTCTCCTGTGCCACAGCGTGTGTGTCACCCCGACTCCATTCCGCGAGGGAGTGGGCATGTCTTCATGGAGTTACCATAACAGTAAATGTGGCCACTGCAATCCTGATCTTTCATGGCTCATAAAAAGTGAGAAAGCACCATTGTCCCTGTTAATTTTTAAACCAGGAATTCCATAGGTGCACGTTTCTAACTGCAGCCTAGGAGTCGCTGGGAGCTTTTCGAAGGCCCTGGCATGCTGCGAGACAGAACGAATCTAACCGTGGGGCTCTGATTTTATCGGGGGATGGGTTTTGCTTCCTGGTCAGAGTCAGCCAAAGAAAGGATTCTGTCCCTCAGCTTGGCTTGGAGACGGTTAGACAGTGCGGAGGAGCCCGGAAGCCGAGATGCTGGCGTGTGCTGTAGCAGCCTCCTCCCGGGGGTGCATTGGAAGCAGCACCCAGCTTGATAAATGGCCACTTTGCCCCATCTCTGGCCGTGCCTGGGCTGGTTCTCAAAGAAAGATACAATTTGATTGTTTCATTGTAGGGAGCCCTTAGCCTCAGTAGGCCTGAGGGAGTCTGGGTGGGAGACTGCCCCTCCCCTGCTTTTCTTTAAGAGCGCTTTTTTGCTGTAAGGCAGGTGCGTTCTCCAGAGGGAGACCAAGAGACAGCGAGAAATTGCCTTCTGGGGGGATGGCCATGGCGCAATCCCTTCTCCATTTTTCTGTTAGGATTTTGGGCATGTACGCACATGTACCTGGCGTGTTTCAACCCTCCGGGTCTGGGATTCAAACTATGGTCCGCCCTGTGGGAGTCCAGCAACATAGCTATGACTCTCTGCTAATCCTATGGGAGAGTCCCATTTTAATAAAATTCTGGATTAAAAGAATTATATGAAAAGATTACCTGAATGATATGCAAATATAAATATATATATATAATACTTTTTTTGTCTGTCTCTCTCTGTCTTTCTGGCGAGTACATGTGCCCTATAGCAAAAACCTCACACACACACACACAAAAATAGAGGAACCATAACTACACAGAGCACTTAAGTGAGGGCTCATGAAACTCCAAGAAAAACAGAAGGAGTTTGTTGTCCTTTTTTGGTGTTGGCTTTTATTTTCTTTTTTTTTTTTTTTACATTTTTATGACATGAGATACCATTACTCATGTACATTAGAAGTGTGTTCATTTTCCATTCACACAACTAACTGTATATCCTCTTCTAAGCTCATTTAATAATTGTCTGTACATCTCTTTGAAATTTCCAAAAAAGTGTGCAAATGTGTGCTGACTATATTTTTATTTTTTCATTTATATTATTGCCAGAGGGTGCATGTGCTTGCCAGAGAGACAAAGAAGGCACTCATAGTGGTGTGTGGTCACACTGAGACCCCTTCTCCATTTTCCCATTTTGTCAGGATTTGAGGCATGTATACACATGTACCTGGCATGTTTTTAAGCTCCAGGGCAATGATTCAATCCATGGTTGGCCATGAAGGATCTGGCTCCTTTAACCACTAGGCTATAGGGCTGCCCTTGTTGACTGTATTTTTAGTTACAGCCATTGGAAATAAATAAATAAATAAGTAAATAAATAAAATAATTTTTAATATTTAACTGTACTTTTTATTATTTTAATTTGACCAGAGAGAGAGAGAGAGAGAGAGAGAGAGAGAGAGAAAGAGAGAAAGTGAGCTGCTGAATCTGGGACTCGAATTGTGGTTAGCCAGGTGAGAATTCAGTGCCCTTAACCACCACACCACCTGCTAGCCCCTATATGTCTTTTGTTTGTTTGTTTGTTTTTAAGAGAGATTTTTGCTCTACGGCACATTTACTCACCAGAGAGGCAGAAAGAGACAGAAAGCGAGAGATTACCCCAGGGGGATGGCCATTGCTGCAGTCCATTTCCTCCATTCTCCTCTTGGGATTTTGGGCGTCACTCACACATTCTCGGCCTGAGTTTTAAGTTACTGGGTCGGAACTTGAACCCTGGTCAACGACGTGGGAGTCCAGAGACGTAACCACTACGCCATCTGCTGGTCCTGACAAATGTATTTTTAATTTTATTTTTTTAGTTGCCAGAGGGTACATGTACTCTCATGTGTACGTGCAAACAAGAGAGAGAGAGAGAGAGAGAGGGAGAGAGAGGGAGGGAGGGAGGGAGCTAGCGCGAGCGAGCGAGAGAGAGAGAGAGGGAGGGAGAAAGAGAGAGAGAGAGAGAATGAGAGAGAGAGAGAAAGGGAAAGAGGGAGCGAGCGCGAGCAAGAGCGAGAGCAAGAGCGAGAGAGAGAGAGAGAGAGAGAACTCCCCAGTGGGGCATGGTAACACTGTAATCCTAATTCTCCCGGGGGCTAAGGGAAGCCAGCTTATGGCCAATCATGGTTCAAATGGCCAATCATGGTTCAAATCCCAACTCCAACAACTTTAGAAACATGACAGGTGCACATGAGTGCATGCCCAAAACCTTCTCCTCTCTGGGTCTTGGGCACGCATGCACACATGCTCAGCATAAGTTTTAAGCCACTGGGTCTGTTACTTGAACCGTGGTCGACTATGTGGGAGTCCAGTGATGTAACCCTTGCGCCATCTGCTGGTCCCAATGCAGACTTCTTTATGGATTGTGCTTTTTTATTTATGTTTTAATTTTAAAAAATTTGCTATAGGGCATGTGTGCATGCTGGAGAGAGAGAAAATGAGAAAGCACCCCCTGGGGGAATGGCCAGACTGAAATCCCTCTCCTGCATTTCTCTCTCAGCATTTTGGGATGCATGCACACACACCAAGAGTGTTTTTCCGGCTACCAGCTCCGGGACTTGAAGTGCGTGGTTGGCTACGTGGGATCCAGCACCCTAACCCCCATGCCACCAGCTGGCCTGTAGATCATATTTTTATGTAAATGGGATGAGTCTGTATTGTTGTTCTGTAGCTTTTCTTTCTATTTAGGTTTGATATGTCCCTGGACCATTTTTTTAAGCATTCTTCAAAGTTGAACTCTTTCTAAATTTATTATTTATTTATTTATTTATTAAGGTTGAATTCTTTTTTAAAAAAATTAATTCAGGGACCAGCAGTTAGTGTAATGGCTGTGTCGCTGGACTTCCATGTAGTTGACCGCGGTTCGAGTCCCTGACCTGGTGGTTTAACCTCACGCCGGGCATGTGTGTGTACATGCCCAAGATCCCAAGAGGAGAATGGTGGAGAAGGGATTGCAGCATGGCCACCCCCCTGAAGGGTGATTTCTCGCTTTCTGTCTCTGTCTTTCTGGAGAGCACATACTCCCTATAACAAAAACTTCTCCAAAAACAAAAAAACAAAACAAAACAAAAAATCATTAATTCAGTTTAACTTATTTAATTTGATGAGAGAGATACAGAGAAAGAGAAAGGAAAGCGAGAAAGCAGGCTGCCAGGTCTAGGATTTGAACTGTGGTTGGCCGTGTGAGAGTCCAGCGCCTCAACCACCTCACTACTTGCCAGCCTTGTGGGCCGTTTTATAGCAATACACAGAGTCCAGGAAACCCTCGTGTGCACAGGACGCCCCCAGCCAGTTGTCAGTCATGCAGGCCCTGCCTGAAGGTGGCAGGAGCCTCGACTCAACTGCAGACCGTGACCAAGTGGTGCTGTTGGCCCTAGTTTGCCTAACATGATTTTTACTTTTTGATGTTTTTGTCTTTCTTGATGATGGAACACATGCGTGTGCTTGAGAGAAAAAGAGAAAGGGAACACCCTCTACAGGACTGATCATGCTGTGATCTCCTTCCTCCCAGTTTGTATCCTCTGGGATCTTGGACACCTACGTGCATGCCCAGCATGTTTCAGGCTGACCGGGCTGGAGATTCAAACCACAGTCACCATGTGGGATCCAGTGTGTCTTGAGCAGTGCATTACCACTGTGCCATGAAGCCAGCCCTCCCGCCCCTCTGGATGGATGGATATATATATAATATATATACACACACACATACATACATACATATAGAAACATTTTTTTAGAAAAAGAATTATTCTATTTAATTTGATTTATCATTATTTATTTATTTTTTAATTTGACCAGAGAGAGAGAGAGAGAGAGAAAGAGAGAGAAAGAGGGAAAGTGGGGAAACAAGCTGGTAGGTCCAGGGCTAGAACCACGTTGGCCATGTGGGAGTACAGCGCTTTAATCACCGTGCCACCCGCCGCCCCCTCCCCCCATTGTTCTTTTTTTTTTCCCCCCATTGTTTTTTAAAGAGAATCCAGAAACCCAGATTTCTGTGTGATTCAAAGCACGCATGCATTCCCTGCTGGGTCTGCAGAGTGCCCCAAAGTATGTGGCTATCAAAATGTGTCCTCTGAGTGTCCCTGGCTTGTGTCACTTTGCACATTATGCTTTTTCTGTATTCATGATAGAGCATGTGCATATGAGAGAGGGAGACAGAGAGAGAAGCACCCTTCAGAGTCTGGTGACATGACAGTCCCCTCCTCCAGCCCTCTCCAGCCCAGCAGCTCTCGGGCACCCACGCGCATGCTCAGTGTTTTGGGTTGGCTTGCTGGGGATTCGAACCGCAGTGGCCCTGTGGAATCAGGCTTCTCTTGAGCAGTGCATCTGTGAAACTGGCCCAGCATCTTCTGTGTGGAATACAGCTTTCTCCTGTGCTCTTTCACCATCTGTCTGAGGTGGCACTTCTTTTGTTTTTGTTTTTCAAATGCTAGAATATACTTCACACCAAATTTTCCATCTTAACTCTTACAGTCCTATGGCTTAAATACATTCATCTTCTTGGGCTCCCATCACCACCACCCACCTCCAGAACTCTTTGATCTTGCCAGGCTGGAGCTCTGCTCCATTAAACAATAGCTTCCCATGCCCTTCCCATAGTCCCTGACAACAACCATTCACTTTTCATCTCTCCGAATTTGCCTACTCTGGATTCTTCATCTAAATAGAATCACATAGTATAATAGTATCTTTTTTATGACTGGTTTATTTCACTTATGTACTGTTCTCAAAGTTCATCCCCCTTGTTGCATGTCAGAATTCTCTCCTTTTTTAGGGCTGAGTAATATTCCATTTTACAGACATACCACATTTTGCGGCTCAGTTCTTTTGTCGGTGGACACCTGCGTTGCTCCTACCTGTTGGCCACTCTGAATAACGCACATGGTGTGCCGGGACTTCCTTGAGTCCTTACTTTCAGTTCTCATAGGAAGGTGTACATGCCGAAGTGGAATCGCTGGACCATAAGGCAATTCTGTGTCTGATTTTTTTCGAGGAAGCATCGTACACTGTTTCCCACAGTGGTTCGCTGTTTCGCGTTCCTATCAATAGTGTGCACAAAGGCTCCAGTTTCTCTCTGTCCTCGTCGGCTTTTGTTTTGTTTTCCATGGTCGCCCTCTCGTGGATATGATGCGTATCTTTGCTTGTGCAGCCCTTTCCAGGACTTCGCACAGAAGAGGTGCCCAGTAACCATCTGTCAAATAAACAAGTGTTTTCATTAGTATAAACAAGTCTTAGAAGCCAGACTCTAGTGGAGTCTTTCATTTCAAGAGTACTAATATTGGGACCAACAGGTGGCTTGGTGAGCACTCCCACATGGCTGACCATGGTTCGAGTCATGGACCTGGTGGCTTGCATTGTCACTTTCCCTCTTTCTCTCTCTCTCTGTGTATCTCTCTGGTCAAATTAAAATAAAATAAATGAATGAATAAAAGTAAATAAATCTTTTTTTTTAAGAGTTATATATTTATTATTATTGTTAATATTATTTTTCACATGAGTTTTGCCAGAGAAAGACAGAGAGAGAGAGAGGGAGAGTGAGAAAGCAAGCTGCCAGGTCCAGGACTCAAACCATGGCCAGCCATGTGGGAATTCCAACACCTTAGCCACCATGCCACCTGCTGGCCCAATAAAAAATTCTTTTTAAAAAAACTTAAAAAAAAAAAAGTACTCATATTGTATGGCATAAGCTGAACCGTCAAGTTTAGAAAGTGGTGAGTTATAAGATAAATAGGCGTCTTCCCTGCAGACTCTTCTAACAGGCCACGGGCTGTTGTACAGCATGCAGCAACTCTTACATTTACTTATTGGAGAAGTTTGGTCTTCTTCCCACCTCTCTGTAATTTTGAGAGCCTGTTTGCTCTGTTTGGGAAGTGCAGTTGCTTTTGAGAAAGAGCAGGTGCCTCCTGAAATCGTGAATCATGGACCGACTTTGTTTTAACTCCCAATGTTTCCTTTGTTGAACAGGATCTTCTTCAGATTCGATCATATGTGTATGCAGAAGAGCCGAATATTGACATTCACAACTTCGTGGGGACTTTCACCCGCGTAAGTAGCTTACCTTAATGTAGACCTCGGCCCAGTGCTAACATGTTGGTGGTGAAGGCTTGCAGAAAAGTGTTGTCAGGAAGCGGCTCGGTGCCAGGTGGGGAGTGAGGTCACCTTAATGGGCCCCACGTGGGAAGCTGACATCTTTTTTTCTTTTAAGAATTAATTTTAGTTAGTATTATTTTTCAATTTGATGAGAGAGAGAGAGAGAGAGAGAGAGAAAGCAAGCCAGCGGGTCTGGGACTTGAACCACAGTTGGCGTGTGAGAGTCCAGTGTCCCAACCACCATGCTACCTGCTGGCCCTCAGAAGCTGACATCTTGTTTCTCAGTGAGGTTGACACACTGGGGCTCTTTTCCAGCCTCGGAGCCACTTATATTACCCAACAACCCGGAGTCACTGTGGTTGGTGCTAACCCTGACGTCTGAAAGCAGTTGGGCTTCTGTCTCTTTCAGATGCGTCTGTCCTCTTAAATTTGTAAAAATCTTACCTGCCATTTTGAGAACTTTTAAAGCCACGTCCAGACCTTTCAGAATGGTAGTTAAATTGAGGTTCTAGTTACTTTAGGAGCACTGGACAGCACAGTGGAAGGTGTCCACATTCTCTTTCCGCAAGCCCAGCAGAGAGCCTGGTGACGTGCCCTGCCTTTGCTTGTACTTTGTAAGCCTCCCTCCAGAGTCAGAGACCTGCCCTTCTAAGCGCTTTCACCAGGTGCCCACAGGAGAAGACAACCCCAGGAAGGGTAACTGAGGGTGCTTGGCCCTCTGCTTGGCTGTTGGCTGCCGAACCAGCCCTGGTTTCCTCGGCCCGGGCCCTCGTCTTGTGGTCTGGAGACGTGTGGGCTAGGAATGGCCATGGATTCTGCTGGAAACCTGGTGGGTGAATGTGTGTCTGGTCTCTTCCAGGAGGACAGCGACCCTCCGATCAGTGAGAGCTTGAGCATAGAGAACACCCTCTGGGCTGGGACTGTCATTGCATCAGGTGAGGCATCGTTTGGAGGAATGTGTTAGCAATTTGGGAAGAAAGAAATCCCTTCTGTAATTAGAATAATCGTCTGTCACTTGGGAAAATCGATCACCAGTCAAATGGTCTCTCTGCTTGTTCCGGCATCTCCATGGAATTAAGCCGACCTCTAATTGTGGCTCGGACACTTAGAGACGTCTAGAAGAGACGCTGCTATGGCCTGTGGACTTCTCTGCAGTGTCCACTCAGGGAATAGCCCGTAATTGCCACTGAGATTGACATGCTAATCTGTCCCAGAAGCTGAGTCAGCCCAGAGGCTGTGGCCGGAGACTGTGCTGGCGGGGCTGCCGGGAACACGGGAGAGGCCGTGGGCCGACTTGGAATGTCGGCGTTTAACACACCATGATGTGTGGAAATGGTGCCTTTTGCTTTCTATTGCCAAGACAGTGCTGACCAGGAAGGGCCCAGAGACTGACACTGGTGGTGAGCGGCCCTGGCTAGGTCTGTGTCCTCCATATGCTTCACCTTCCTGAAGGAACCTCGGGGTATTTCTACAGTTATCTTCACTCAGATGGGAGAGCGGAGGCTCAGTGAGGTTAAGTCACCTGCCCCAAGGTCACACCGTAGGTAAAAGACAGGCACTGGGCGCAGCAGATGGTGTAGTCCTTACGTTGCTGGACTCCCCATGGCCAACCATGGTTCGAGTTACAGAGCTAGTAGCTTGAAACTCATGCCGGGCACGAGTGTGTGCGTGTGGGTGCCCAAGATCCTGAGATAATGGAGGAGAAGGGATTGTGGCGTGGCCATCCCTCCTGGGGGGTGATTTCTCACTTTCCCTCTCATTGTCTCTGTCTCTGTCTCTCTCTGTCTGGTGCATGCACCTGCCCCAAGGCAAATACAGAAGCAGAACTCCTGCAGCTGTCCCCATATTATGCTATGTTGTGTTATACATTGCATATTATGGTGTGTAATCTCTCATTAACATGACGTTATAATTAGTATTAACTTTTTTCCCCCCTAAGGAATTTTTAAAATTTTATTTGTTATTGTTATTTATTTTTCAATTTGACCAGAGAGATAGAAAGGGAAAGTGAGAAGGCAAACTGGCAGATCTGGGATCCGAACCGCAATAGGCCATGTGGGAGTTCAGCACCGTGACCACCTCGCCACCTGCCAGCTTCCCGTAATTAGTGTTATTTTGTAACTTTACTACTGGCAACTTTTTATCTTTACTATGATAGGAGTCTACTTTTCCCTCCCTCTTCAAACATGATGTTCCCCTCCTCCCCTGCCAACCTGTTTTCATCTGCTTGTGATTCTCATGCTGCTGGGCCTGGGATGCAAACCATCTCTGGCCATGTGGGATTCAGTGCGTTAACCACCATGTCACCTGCTGGCCCCATGACAGTATACTCATGAGAGAGAGAGAGAGAGAGAGGGAGGGGGGGGAGGGAGGGAGAGGGAGAGACAGGGAGACAGACACATGACTTAGTCACTCCGTGGTCCCTTCCTAGTCCTCCAAGCCCACCAGTATTCTGGGCGTGTTTGTGTGTGCGCCTGGGTGTTTTCACGCCTGTCCTAGGCACTCAGACTGTTGTGGTTCATGGGTTCCAGCTCTTTGTCACATCTGCCACATACAAGCTGGGCCTATACTTTGATAGTTTGACTAAATATTAAGTGACCCTTGACTTTTTCTTTTCTTTTTTTTTTTGGCTTTTGCCATAGGGTATGTGTACTTGCCAGAGAGACAGAGAGAGAGAGTGAGAGGGAAAGTGAGGAGGCAACCCTCAGAGGGGATGGCTCATGCCACAATCCCTTTTCCTCCATTCTCCTCTTGGGATTTTGGGCCTGCATGCACATGTGCTGGAGTGTTTGAAGTCGGCCATGTGGGGGACTCAGCGCCCTCACCTCCATGCCACCTGCAGACCCCTATTAGGTACTTCTTTATGTTTTATTGCTGCCGTTCTCTCGTTCTGGTCTCAAACACATGAGGACTTTAAAGGAACAAGGAGCTAAGTTTCAGAGAGATTCAGCAACTTGCCCAAGGTCAGAAACCGTGGGGAGGTTACCACTTTGGAGGAGAGCAGAAGGCATATGGACATCTCGAAGGATGGGGAGAGGTTTCAGAGTTCACGAGAAGTGCCCTGGGGGGTTAGAGGTGCACTTTTTTTTGAGGGGGGAGAGGTTTTTGCATAGGGCCCATGTGCTCTCCAGATAGACAGAGACAGAGAGACAGAAAGCAGGAAATCACTCCCCAGGGGGGGGATGGCCACGCCGCAATCCCTTCTCCATTCTCTCGGGATCTTGGGCATGCACACGCGCCCGGCGTGAGTTTAAGCCACCAGATCTGGGACTTGAACTGCGGTCGACTATGTGGGAGTCCAGCGACATAGCCACTACGCTAACTGCTGGTCCCGAGGTGCACTTTTCATGGATCCGAATCCCTCACTGCGTTTGGTCACGTGGCGGAGAGAGCGCGCCCACGTCTGAGCAGAGACCTCTGATCTCATGACGTCACTGCTGTGCTCTGTGGTGGGCGTGTTTTGGAGTTAATAAGAGGATCCGGGCATTCATTGTCTCCTCAATATGCTTCACTTTCCCCGCATCTCACTGAGTAGATCCCCCCTTGTCACCCGTTTTGGAGTTAATAAGAGGATCCGGGCATTCATTGTCTCCTCAATATGCTTCACTTTCCCCGCATCTCACTGAGTAGATCCCCACTTGTATCCTGGTTCTAATGTAAACATGGGATTAAATGCCAGCCATCGTCTTCTGGTGCTCAACTCAAGAAACAGCTGGGGGAGGGGGACTAGCAGTTGGCATGGTGGTTAAGGTCCTGGACTCCCATATGGTTGACTGTGGTTCAATTCCTGGACCTGGTGCTTTGCTTTCTCACTTTCTTCCCCCCACCTCCCACCATGAGCACATGTGCCCTATAGCAAATTTTAAAAAATGATAGATAAATAATTTATAAAAAGGAAAGAAATAGCCAGTGAGAATAATCTTCATTATAAGAAGTTTCACTTCTCTTGTCCCTTAAGAATATAATTTCTGCCTCGTGGTCAATCCACTATTGTCTCTTGAAAGTTAAATAGGAAAGTTCTCCAAGCAGTTCCGAGGGGCCAGCTGCATTGACAGACCTTGGTGTGCAGAGGGTGTGGTTGTCATGGTGATCCATGACAGTGCTGCAGGGCTGGGGCGTCGCCAGAGCAGTTGCACACAGGAGGAGATGGGGAGCCCAGGCACTCGGCAGAGGGGGCCGGGCCTTATGTGCCCAGGGTTTTAGCCCAGTTTCTCTTAGACTCGCCATGGTGAGGGATCAGTTTGTTGGTCTTCCTCCCTAATCTGCAGCAGATCCATCTGCGGTCTTGCTGCTGTGCGTGAGCAACACGGAGTCACACTGCACACCTTGCTACTAAAGTCTGTGGCACCCAGCTGGCTCTGCCCCGTCCGCCGAGACCCGTCCTCTGACCAGGCTCTCCAGCGTCACAGCAATGGCTAACCGCTGCACACGCTTCCGCGCACTCGGCCCCAGGGGTTCAGCACGTGTCCTGCTGTGGATAAGAATGGGGCGGGGGGTTGCAGGTAGACTTGATCCCAGGCAGGGCCACGCTGTTCTGGAGAGGGAGGCAACTTTGTGAGATGCTTGACTGCGACCTCCGGCATCAATGGTGAAACCAGACAGTGGCCGCTGGGAGGGTGGAGAGGCTCCCACAGTTGGCAGGCTGCAGAGGGCGGCCGTGAGAGGGTTGCTGAGAGGAAGGAGGGACCATGGGATGTCAGCACAGGAAGAAAGGATCAGAGGTCTAGGGGGTAGACAGGCCAGGCTAAGAGATGCAGATTGGACTTGAAGGAGTGGGTGGTGTGGCTGGATGGGGCACAGTGGTAAGATGCGCTGTGGGGCAGACCATCCCAGAAGTCCCTGAGTACACAGGCTTCAGGTGTGCTCTGGATCCAGGTGAGCGGGGCGGGGGTTGGGGGCAGCATTGCGACTGGATTGGAGGTGCCATTTCTCTATCTCTGTCTCTCCCTCTCTTTCTTTCTCTCACTCATGGGATAAACAAGTAGCACAGAGGGTTGGCTGGGCTGGGTGGGACTGTGGGAGCTGAGAGTGCGTGCTGTCTAAAGGAGTGGTGTTGCTCAGCCCAGCTGGGACGTCACGGGAGTGTGCAGCAAGTGTCACCAGCCCTCCAGTTTTCCCAGAGGAACCGGAGATCTCAGTGGTTTACGTGAAAGCTTCTGAATTTAAAAGTCGGCAACTAAATCAGAACCTCGAAAGCAGGGTGCCATCGGAGTGTGCTTCCTCTTGGTGGTGGCCACAGCAGGGATGGGCAGGGCAGGGGTCTCCGGAGACGCAGCTTCGCTTTTGAGCACAGAGCACCACTGGGTGGGAAGGGCCATTTTTCAGCAGCGTTTGATGGCATCGAGGTTTTCCAGGCCAGTGTGGGGAACCCTCCCTTTGGGGTGCCCCTGGTTATAGGACTGTCCTTGGGCATCAGGGAACGCGCACATCTGCCTGGGAATGGACAGAGGCGCTGTGCGGCCATCCGGCTCGGCCTGGGCTGGACTGTCACTGTCCCACCATCTGCTGTGGCAACAGGGGCCTGTGGGCGGGGCCGCCTGTGCAGGAACCTGCCATCTGCTGTGAGGCGAGTGGAGGCGTCTCAGCCCCAGCCCCAGCCCCAGCCCCGCATTTGGGCTTGTTCTCTGCCAAGTGTGTCTGATCCCTCTGCATTTCTGTCTCTCCCTCTGACAGTTTCTGAGAGTGAGGGTTAGGGAGGAGAGAAGAGCAGATGTTTGCCTTTTCCAGCCGCGACCAAATTGTCTGTATCCCTGGAACCTTCCCAGAGCTCCCAGGGCTGGCTCTTCTCATGTTTCCTCCGGGCTCAGATGTCAGCCGGCCCAGGCGGCCTCCCCTCTGGGACAGGTGGCCTCTCCCTACTGTGCCTCTCCTGCCTCCCCTGCCTCCCCTTCTGCCTCCCCTGCTCCGTTTTCGCACTTCTCGCTCACCAGGACGGTCGGTCGTGTTTCCTTCTTCTCTGTCTTCTCCTCTGTGCTGAGCATTTTCCGGGCACACACTGAGAAGGGAGACAGGCAAGCCTGGGAAAGTAGCTGCTGAGTCTCCCCCAAACAAGCGATCCTGACCCCAGTTTCGGCCTCAGCCCACAGCACGCAAGACTGCACCTGCTTCCCCAGCCCCCAGCCGGTACTTGGAGGCGTCAGCCT
>NW_006159507.1:199066-211419 GCF_000334495.1 Tupaia belangeri chinensis
TTTTTTTTAAAGTTTTTTTTTTTTTTTTGCTTTGTGTTTATGTGCTTGCCAGAGAGAGACCGAGAAAGGGAAAGCGAGAAGCCACCCCCTGGAAGGATGGCCACGCTGCAGTCCCTTCTGTTGCTCTTGGAATTTTAGGCACGCCCGCACACACATGAGCTTGGCATAATTTTCAAGTTTCTGGGTCCGAGGCTTGAACTGTTGTCAGCCATGTGGGAGTCCAGTGCCTTCACCACCACGCCACCTGCTGGTCCCAACATTAATTGAAGTTAAACAGTTACTTGAGGATAGTGGCTGTCCTGCGAGTTGGGGTGGCCACAGAGCATGGGGTGGCCCCAGTATAACATTCCTGACATCCTCATGTGGCTGCGGGTTTCGAAAATGCTCTCTCAAGTGGGCCCAATTCCTGTTTGTAGGCGGCTTGTTGTTATTAACGTTGCTTTGGGTTTTGTCTTTTCATTTTAGGTACCGTGGTGGGGGTCGTCCTTTACACTGGCAGAGAACTCCGGAGTGTCATGAACACCTCCAACCCTCGAAGTAAGGTGTGTGGCGTTCAGCGATGCATGGCCGGCTCTATATTCTGATGGTCGGTGTTGGTGGGGAGCGACGGAGACCCAGGACGTGGCAGACCTGTTTCCCTTGTCGGTGCTGTTCCCTGACCTCAGTCCGATTTACCCACCGTGACAGCTGTCCTTACACCGATGACGTCATTGTCCTCCTTGGGTGTTCTAGCTGTTTCCCGAGTCCCGTGTCTGCGAAGTTAAGGCTCTGACGTACTGCTTACATCCGCTTGAACACACCTGAAAGGAAACACACGAGTATTAAAATAATGATGTTCATTCATGCAGCACCTAGAAGCCAGGCAGTGCTGGGTCAGTGCGTGCTGTAGGGTCAAGAGTGTAGGACCCAAGTCGTCTGGAGGGTGGCTGTGCTGTGACAAGGCTGTGCCCAGCAAGCCCAACACACGGTTATTTCGTGTGTGTTTCCAACCCTACATCTCCTTAAGTTGTTCTTTTCTTTTCTTTTGTTTTTTAAGAATTATTTCTTGTGGGGCTGGCAGGTGGTGTGGTGGTTGAGGTGCTGGACTCCCACATGGCCAACCATGGTTCAAGTCCCGGACCTGGTGGCTTGCTTTCTCATTCTCCCTTTCTTTCTATCTGTCTCTCTCTGGTCATAATTGAAGAACAATGATAATAAATAAAATTAAAAATAAATAAATCTTTAAAAAAAAGTTATTTCTTGGGACCAGCAGATGGCATAATGGTTATATTGCTGGACTCCCGCATGACCAACCGTGGTTCAAGTCCTAGATCCAGCAGCTTCAAACTCACACTGGGCATGTGTGTATGCATGGCCAAAATCCTGAGAGGAGAATGGAGGAGAAGGGACTGTAGCATGGCCATCCCCACGGGGGGTGATTTCTTGCTTTTTGTCTCTCCGTCTCTCCCTGTATCTCTGGCAAGTGCATGCACCCTAAAGCAAAAATCTCTTTAAAAAGAAAAAAATAGGGCCAGTAGGTGATGTGGAGGTTAAGGTGCTGAATCCCACATGGCCCACTGAGCAGTTCAAGTCCCAGACCCAGTAGCTTGAAAATCATGCTTGATATGTGTGTGTGCATGCCCAAAATCCCGAGAGGAGAACGGAAGAGAAGGAATTATGGCATAGCCATCTCCCGAGGGATGAATTCTCACTTCCCTTCTCTCTCTGTCTTTCTCTAGTGAGCACATGCACCGTATTGCAAAAAAACAAAAACAAAAACAAAAAACCAAAAAAAAAAAAAAAAAGAAAAAACAAAGAATGAAAAAAATCCCTCCTAAAACTGGGGGCCCAGTCACAATGGCATGTAGGGCACCACTCTGGAGTTCTGGAGCCATGTGGAAGACCATGGTTCAGATCCCAGGGTTGATCTGAAACATATTAGGGTCACATATACCATGATCCTGGTTGGCTTCATGGGGAGGATCTGGCATGATAAGACCCTGTTGAAGGTAGCTGTTTCTTTCTCTCTCTTTCTTGCTTAATAAAATAAATAAACTTTGGAGTTGGCAGGTGGCATGGTAGTTAAGGCGCTGGGCCCCCACATGTCTGACCATGGTTCTAGTCCTGGACCTGGCGGCTTGCTTTCTTACTCTCCCTCCTTCTCTTCCTCTGTCTCCCTCTGGTCATATTGAAGAAGAGTAATAAACAAAATTAAATAAAAATAGTTCTTTAAAAAAATAAATAACTTAAAAAAATTGAAATCAGACTTTCTTGAGGTCCCTTGAGTGTCTGTTATGAGCTCTGGCCCTCAGAGCCCTGTGTTCTAGGAGTGAAGACAGGAGGATGGGTGGGCCCACTGTCTTGCCTGGGGCTGAGGTGTCCATGGGTGCAGGGCAGCTCTCCAGGTGGGCTGTGGGTGTACCAGGTAATCTCAAGCCCGGTATGTGCTCTGCCCCCAGATCGGCCTGTTCGACCTGGAGGTGAACTGCCTCACCAAGATCCTGTTTGGCGCCCTGGTGGTGGTGTCACTGGTCATGGTCGCCCTGCAGCACTTCGCGGGCCGCTGGTACCTGCAGATCATCCGCTTCCTCTTGTTGTTCTCCAACATCATTCCTATCAGGTGAGCAGGGGCAGCTGGTGTTCGGGTGTGGTGAGGTTTCCTTGTGTACTAATTCAGAGGTCACGGTCCTGGGGCTTTTACAGGGAGCTGGTCTCTGCAGAGTGATGACCGTGAGCAGGCAGGGCAGGAATGGGACCTGCGCTCCGTGGCTTTAGCACTGGAGGGTGCATTCATCTTGAACCATCCTTTCTAGAACCTCTCTGAGCCCAAACTGTCTTTCCTTGCCTCGGCCAGTGTATGCTGGCCTGCACTTAGTGTTCAGCTCAGCACCGCTCTGTGAGGCCGGGAGTGCCGCGATGAGGATTTGGAGCTCGAGTGTGGGCTCCAAGGGGAGTAATATTGCACGTGGTCAGCGGCATTGGCTGGAGACATGCTGTGGGAGCTGGGCGGGCCGCATGTGCCAGTTGTCTACCTGCCCAATTTGGAGGCTGAGTAGGTGGTTTTAAAAGCGATACAGGTGAGGGGCCAGCAGATGGCATGATGGTTAAAGCACTGGACTCCCACATGGCCAGCCACAGTATGAGGCCTGGGCCCGGTAGCTTGAATATCATGCTGGGTGCATGTGCATGTGTGCCCAAAATCCCAAGAGAGGAATGGAGAAGAAGGGATTACGACATAGCCATCCTCCCTGGGGGTGATTTCTCACTCCTCCCCCTTTGGTACACAAAGATGTACACTCCCCCCACTCCCCGCTTTGGTACACAAAAGTGTACACTTTTACCCTATGGCAAAAACCTTAAAAAAAAAAGTGATATGGGTGATAAGATGGTCATAGTAGGAAAAGAATAAGGCTGTAAAGTAGCGGGCCAGCAGGTGGCGTGGTGGTTAAGGGCGCTGGACTCCCGCATGGCTGACTGCAGTTCGAGCCCTGGACCTCGCAGCTTGCTTTCTCACTTTCTCTCTTTCTCTTACTCTGTCCATCTCTGGTCAAATTAGAATAGATAAATGAATGAATAAATAAAGTTAAATAAAATAATTCTTATGCATGGAAGCAAAAAAAGAAAAGAAAATCACTTCTAATCTCACCACTAGGTGTTAATCACTGTTAATATTTTGGGATTTACTTTTTAAATCTAGACTGCTTTCTATTTTAGAAAAGGGAATTTTGCTGTATACACGCACACACACACACATATGTGTGTGTGTGTGCGTGTATACATTTATTTTAACAGATTAGTATTTACCTTTCACAAATATATTGTTGCATCATTTTTTAGAGCTACTCTATTTTTTTTTTTTGAGTGTTTTTTTTTGCCATAGGGCACGTACGCTCGCCAGACAGAGAGAGACAGAGAGACAGAAAGTGAGAAATCACACCCCGGGGGGATGGTCATGCCGCAATCCCTTCTCCTCCATTCTCCTCTCGGGATCTTGGGCACACACGCTCACGCGCCTGGCGTGAGTTTTAAGCCACTGGGTCTGGGACGCGAACCATGGTCGACTACGTGGGAGTCCAGTGACAGAGCCATTACGCTAACTGCTGGTCCCGAGACACTCTATTTTTTCAAAAACAATTAGTGATTTAATTTTTTATATCATTATTTTTAAAATTTGCTACAGGACATGCATGCTCCCCAGAGAGAGAAAGAGAGAAATACACAGAGACACAGGCAGAGAGAAAGAGGGAAAGCGAGAAAGCAAGCCGCCAGGTCTGGAGCTTGAACCCTGGTCGACCATGCGGGAGTCCAGCGCCTTAACGACCACACCACCTGCTGGCCCCTTGAGTCATTTTATTATGTGATCTAGGTTCATAGACTGTTTCTCCAATATTATTGGGTACTTATTTCTACTTTTTCCCTGTAGTAGATGATCAGTGAGTATTTATTAAGCTAAATATTTTTTCTGAAGCTTTTAGTGCTCATAATGTCTTATACTTGACATATTATCTTGTAGTTTGGCTTGCTCATTTTGCTGACTTACGTTATTCTGGTTAACATTTGTCTTTCTGAGGACAGACTGTGGTTTTTGACACAAGAGTGTAACTAGAAGAGGGGTTTCTACCCTAACCAACATGCTCCACTCCAGATGATGGTTCAGAAAACAAATGAGTCTGCTTATTTACTCCACTAAAATCTTAAAAAAAAAAAAAAGATCGAGCTTGTGTGTGCGTGTGCACACGAGAGAGAGAGATAGGGAGGGAGAGAGAGAAAGAATAGGACCCTCCAAAGGATCTAGTAACCCCATGTCCCCTCCCTGTAGCCTGTCAGGTCTGGGCACGCACACGCATGCCCAGCATGTTGCAGGCTGACTGGGCAGGGGATTCGAACCACAGTTGCCACATGGGGTTCAGCTTCTCTGGACAGTGCATTACCAGGGAGCCGGCTCATATTTCTGTTTTGTTGTTAGCCAAACAGGTGTTTACAGAGTGATGCCGAGTGTAATTGTAAACTAAAGTTCTATCTGTCACGTGTTTGGAATTAGTGAATTGAATCTTCATGTGGCTAAAAGCTAGCCAGTAAAATGGCAAGTAATTTGGTTAATTTATGAAATCAGTTTGAGGATTTCTCTTCTTTTTTTCTTGCAATACAATTATTTATTTTTATTTTTTGGAGAGATTTTTGCTATAGGTCGTGTGCGCTCACCAGAAAAACGGAGCGAGACAGAGAGACAGAAAGCGAGAAATCACGAAATCACCCTCCAGGGGGGATGGCCACGCCGCAATCCCTTCTCCTCCATTCTCCTCTCGGGATCTTGGGCACGCATGCACACGCGCCCGGCGTGAGTTTAAGCCACCGGGTCCGGGACTTGAACCACGGTCGACTACATGGGAGTCCAGCGACATAGCCATTACGCTAACTGCTGGTCCCACAATACAGTGTTTTAAATGAATGGAATATACATACAGTGGAATATTACTGTTAAAAAGGAAGGAAATTCTGACAGAGCCTGTGATCACATGAACTTGAGAGCACTGTGTGACTACTAATGAGATCAAATCCACAGGGACACGAGTAGTGTGCAGATTGTAGGGGCTGGTGAGGGCGCGAGGAGCTGTCACAGGAGTGAAGCTTGGGTTCAGGAAGATGAGAGTTCTGGAGGCGGGCGGTGGTGACACCATGTGACTGTGAATGTGCTCAGCCCTGCAGGGCAGCACTGAAAGGGTTAAGATGCTACCTTTTATGTTTGGTGTGTTTTACCAGAATTTGAAAATGGATAGAGTATAAAAAATATGTTAGTGTGGGGAATTGTAATTTAAAGAAGTAAGGGCCATAGGGCCAGCAGGTGACTTGGTGGTTAAGGCGCTGGACTGCCACATGGCCACCTAGACCTGGTGGCTTGAAACTTACTCCAGGCACATATGTGTGTATGCCCAGAATCCCAGGAGAAGAGTGTGGGAGAGGGGATTGTGGCATGGCCACTGCCGCTGGGGGAGGGAGGGTCATTCCTCACTTTCTTTCTCAGTGTTTCTGTCTCTCTAGTGAGCACACGCGCTCTATGGCAAAAACTGTTAAATAAATAAGTCAGTGAGAGAGTGAGTGAGGCCGACTCCTTGGTGTAGCAGTGACTTGCTGTTCCTGAGAAGCAGAACTCACATGGCAGCTGCGGTTGAAATCCCCAGTTGGGTTGGCCGGTAACACACTGGGCCCGTGCGTGAGTGCCTGAGATCCGATGGGCTAGAGGATGGAGAAGGGGGCCGTGGTGTGAGCAGGCCTGGAGGAGGGTGCTCCTCTCTCTCATGCATGCCTGCCACGAAAAAAGGACACACACAGAAGGAAGGTGGGCAGGATGACCCTTTGCGTACTTGGAGTGACTTGGTCAGTAACAGCGGCTTTGTGAGGGGCCGGTTTGTTCAGGCATTATTGGACAGTGGCGTGGAGTCCTGTTCTCGCTGAACCTGTGACATCAGCCCGGCACTGTGCTTCTGCCAGCTGTGAGTCCAGACTTGATGCACAAGTGTATTTAGAATCCGTGTTGTTCATGAAAGGCGTATGCGTCCCGCTAACAGTGTGCTCTGCTTTTCTGACTAGCTTGCGGGTGAACCTGGACATGGGCAAGATCGTGTACAGCTGGGTGATTCGACGGGATTCAAAAATCCCCGGGACCGTGGTCCGTTCCAGCACCATCCCTGAGCAGCTGGGTAGGATCTCCTACCTGCTCACAGACAAGACAGGTGAGCCACTCCTGGGGCCACGCAGCGTTCCAGGCGAGAGGAGGGGTGTGAGTGCTTGGACCAAGCTCCCGGATACCCCTGAGGATGAGGCGTGTGTGCTGCGTTCTCTTCACCTTTTCACAAGACCGGTTTTCTGAGGAAGACGGCGACTATGCTAGCCGCAAACCCCACGTAGGACCAGCTGTGTCACGGCACTGCTTGGGCACTGACCTAGTTTACTCAGATCACATCTTAACTTGGTGGGCCGGGTCGTTTTCCGTCCCCTATTGCAGATGAGGAAATGCGGCAGAGAGGTCGAGTCACGTGACACGGGTGCATAGTGTCTGAAGCAGGCTTTGAACTCAGGCAGTCGGGCCTCAAGTCCTGATCTCAACCACCCCCAAAATTGCTCCACAACTTATCAGCTCTCCAGTCTGAGGCTATTGTGTGGCGAGGGGCAAGGACGGGCAGTCGAGAGCCCTGAGGTTAAGCTTCATGTCTGCCATGCAGCGGCCGTGGTGTAGAAGGAAAGCTATTGCGACCGTCCTGCGTAGTTCACCAACTCACAGAGAAATGGTGTCAGTGAGGAGAGGAACCAGAAAGGTCTTGGACACGTCAGCACTGGGACCCCCAGAGTGGTCCTTGTAAGGCTGTCTCATTGGGGAGACTTGATTCTACCCATATGTCCATGTTTCTTTCTGCTCAGGGTTCAGGGTCCTTCAAGATAGAATCTAAGTGGCCTTGTGTGTGTCATGTGCCACCCTGTTGGCCAATGGCACAAGTCAGGCATCATGACTGACAGCTTCTTGGGCAACCCCAGGGAGTGGGCGTGATAATTTCCCCATGGCAACCTAGGATGCCGTTTTTGAAGAATGAGTGGGGTTCTAGACAGGCAAGTTACTGCAGATGTCTAGTCCAGCAGGGCAGTTCTAAAGCCCGTACGTGACATAGGGTAAGCTCTCAGAAAATAGCCAGTGTCCTCACCTAGGCCAGCGGGTGATGTAGTGATTACAGTGCTGGACTCCTGCATGGCCAACCACGGTTCTAGTCCTGGACCTGGTAGCTCAGAAATCTCACCAAGTGTGTGTGCATGTGTGTCCAATAATCCCCAGAAGAGAATGGAGAAGGGATTGTGGTGTGGCCTTTCCCTTGAGGGCGGGGTGATTTCTTACTTTCCCTCTCATTATCTCTGTGTCTCTCCAACAGGTGCATGCATCCTATAGCAAAAACCATAGGGATAAAACAAAAACAGAAACACCCAGCGCTCTGGGAAGTAGGGAGGGTGACTTCCTGGTCTTGTGTTTCAGGAACGCTT
Organism: Tupaia belangeri chinensis; assembly: GCF_000334495.1. Lineage (NCBI taxonomy): Eukaryota > Metazoa > Chordata > Mammalia > Scandentia > Tupaiidae > Tupaia > Tupaia belangeri. The sequence goes on from NW_006159507.1 coordinate 207,071, forward strand.
ACCCAGAATGAGATGGTTTTTAAACGGCTCCATCTGGGCACGGTGGCCTACGGCCTCGACTCGATGGATGAAGTGCAAAGCCACATATTCAGTGTTTACACCCAGGTGAGCCCTCCTGTTTCCACCCCCAGACAGTCCTCTCTGTTCCCAAGCGTGGTGTTGTAACCCCCGAGGCCGTACAGTTCACCCTTTTAGTCATTCAGTGGTTTCTGCGTAGCCACACAGCCGTGCAACAGCCATCACCCCAATCAAGTTTGTGTTCTGCACCCCAAAAAAGAAACCCTGGACTCTGCCCCCAGGATGCCCACCCAGCCCACGGCAGTCCCTGGTCCTTCAGTTCTGATAAGGCTGTGGCCCACGTTGGCCCACCTTTCTCATCCCCGGGGTTCCTCTGCTGTGCTGAACTGCTGATGGGTGTTGGGAAAATCGTTTTCCTAATAACTGGTGCAGGAAAGAGCGTTGGGCATCTTACTGGTTTAGTTCCAGCTCATGAACATGCCTGCTTTTCCCTTTCCTCCCTCTGTGAGCTGGGCAGCAGTACCTATTTTTTTTTAGGTTTGTTTAGTCTGTTAGTGAGAGAGACAGAAACAAAGGCAGAGACACAGATCCCTATGAGGCCTTGATGCCCAGACCCATCCCCGTCGCCAACCAGCTCGGATCCTGGGCACCTGTGTGTGTGTGTACTCAGGGAGGCGTCTGGACATGAGCTGGGAACCTTTCGGTGTGGGTCTGCCTCAGGGCCATCTGGCTCCCAAGAGGGTGTCCTTGTGAAATGCTAATGTGTCACTCATTACCTAGGGGGTCTCCTCTACGTTCAGCTCAGTAATCCTGAAAGAAAGTAATTTAGGGCTAGCAGGTGGCATGGTGGTTAAAGGTGCTGGACTCCCACATGGCCGACCACGGTTCGAATCCCAGACTTGGGGACTTGCTGTCTCACTTTCTCTCTCTCTGTCCCTCTCTGGTCAAATTGAAATAAATAAATAAAGTTAAATAATTATTTTTTTAAAAAAGTAATTTATAGAGATGACTTATGCTTTCCCTATTTTTTTAAAAAAGTAATTTATAGAGATGGTTTCTCTGCTCCCACTTGTTTTTTTCCTACAAAATTTTTCAAAAATTTTCCAGAGAAATCTTACTGGTAAGTATCCTAATTGTGCTAAGAAGTTAGATGGGGATCTTGGCTGTGCCTCAGAATCACCGGTGGTGCTCCAAAATGAAGCAGAGCAAAAACAAAGCTCTTGACACCGTCCCGGTGCCCCGGAGATGCTGCTTCAGTAAGACAGGGAAGGGCCTGGACTTCCGTGTTTTTAACATAAGACAAATCAAACCAACAACCCCCTTGGTGGTTCCGAGGCAGGTCGAGGGGAAGAGGGAGCGGCCACGCCCAGCTCCTGGTCATGGCACTTGTCTGGAGATTGAGGAGAGGAAGGAGGCCCTGTTTTGCTTGCATTTGCCAGACAGGTTCTGATTCCATCGTCAAAGTCCAGGAAAGGTTGAAGGCAGAACCCCTGAATCCTTGGCGACATAGTTAGGTTTGACGTTTAGTTTTCTGGAACATTCACTAGCAGGCACACTGGGATTTCCAGGGTCTTTCCTGAAGATGGCAGAACAGGGGACAGTGTGGCGGTGGGGTGGGTTTCATGTGGTGAACTCTTAACAGCTCAAGTCATCAGCTACGACTGGCACAGAACCCTTAGGATTCTTCCAGGCCCCACGGACGGGTCACAATGGGTTGGTCTCTAGAGGGACCCATGGACCTTTGTCAAAGATGTGCTTTAGGGCTCTTAAAGAAATCTCAGGACAGGGACGACAAGCTATGTGGTCTCCATTTCTTTCCATCTCTCTGTCCAACTTCCTCTGCATGGCAGTTTGGCGTTGGCATCACCAGAGCTTGGTGCTGGCCCTCTCATGTCACTCTCTGGGTGTCACCCCCCAACTCCTGGCTCCATCTCTGTCTCCAGTCCTGACCAGGAGCTTTGGACCCTCTGCGGACCTGGGAACCCGCCCTGCTCTCTGATCCTCACTGCAGCCTTTAGCTACGGCCCTTCCTGTAGGCTCCACTTGGGCCTTCTCGGGCTGTCTGTCTCCATCCCTTCTCACTCACTTAGCGTAAGGACCCTTCCCCTTGCCAGCTGTCCACAGTGACTGCCTGGTCCTCCCAGAAGGTCAGGTTGTGGTCAGGTCTAGGGGCGGCCATGCCCCCTTGCACATTGCCCCCTTGCACAATGGCGTTTCAGCCTCTCCTCCAGGGCAGGGCAAGCTGCTCATCCCGGCTCTGTGCAAAGACCCTCCCTCTGGGACATGCCCCCACATGCCCTCCAGGCTCCTATGGTTCGAATTGTCTGGCTTGTCACCCTGTCTCACTCTCAGGCCTGCCCACAGGTTGACGATTGTTAGGTAGCTGCATGTGTGGTCGTGTGTACCGGGGACGCACCCCTGCCTGTTTGGGTGGTATTTTGAAGAGCCTGTGGTATTTACAGAAGCATCCCTCTCAGGAGCATTGCATAGTTTAGCTTTTATGGTTCGTTTGGGGTTCAGCACAGATAATGTTCTTTGCTAAGTGTTGAAAGTGAGAAAAATGACTTTTCCTTCCAGGAGCTCTCGCCTGGAGGTCCTTCCTTAGCGGAAGTTCCAAAGTCCACTTGCCTGTCCTGGTCTGGATCTAAGATAGCTGAGTGTTGTGGGCTCAGGACTCCACAAGACTGGCGTGTCCTCGGAACTAGAATAAAAACCACCAGGGGGCTGCCTGTCCTCCGAGGACACCGCAGATCCCATAGGAGCACGGGAGGACTCTTGTGATGAGTCAGACAAGGCTGCTGCATGTTTTGAAAACGGCTTTATTGAGGTGTGATTTATGTACCATGAAATTCTGCTGTCGAGTTTATCGGTCAGCAATTTTTAGTAGACTTACAGACAGGGGGAACCATCACAGCTCTCTAAACTGAGGACATGCCCAATGTCCCAAAAGACCTCCCCAAACCCATTGCAGTCACATCTCTGACCTTGAGGGTTTAAAAAGAGGATTTGGGGCCCGGCATGTGGCGTGGTGGTTAAAGGCATTGAATTCCCACATGGCTGACTGCACTTTGAGTCCTGAACCTGGCGGCTTGCTTTTCGCTTTCTCTCTCTTTCTCTCTCTGTCTCTGGTCAAATAAAAAAATAATAATGAGAAGTTGGCAGGTGGGCGTGGTGGTTAAAGGCTCTGGTTTCCCACATTGGCCAACCACGGTTGGAATCCTGGACCTGGTGGCTTGCTTTCTTGCTTTCTCTTTCTCTGTCTCTGTCTGGTCAAATTAAAAAGCAAACAAACAAACAAACAAAACAAATGGAATTAAATAAATAAGTACATCTTTTAAAAAATGAGAACAAATGAAATTAAATGAATAAATCTAAAAAACATTTAAAAAAGAGGATTTGATAACAGTTGCTTTTTATTTTTTTATTTTATTTTTTATTTTCATTTTTTTGCCATGGGGTGTGTACACTCACCAGAGAGAGACAAAAGGAGAGAAAGTGAAAAATCACTCCCCGAGGGGATGGCCATGCTTCAATTTCTTCTCTTTTGTTCTCTTCTTGGGATTTTGGGCATGCATGCTCATGTACCTGGCATATTTTTCAGGCTACTGGGTCCAGGACTTGAACCCACGGAATTGGCCATATGGGGTTGAGTACCTTCACCACCGTGCCAGCTATTTGCCCCTATACCAGAGCTTTTTTTCTTTTCTTTTAGGTTTTTGCCATAGAGCATGTGCACTTGCGAGAGAGAGAGAGAGGCGAGGTGGGGGGAGTGAGAAATCATCCCCCACCCCCTAGGAGCGGGGATGGCCATGTTGCAATCCTTTCTCCATTTTCTCAGAATTTTGGGCATGTGCACTCATGTACCTGGTGTGATTTTCAAGCTGCCAGTTCTGGGATTTGACCCATGGTTGGCCATGTTGTGGTCCAGTGCCTTAACCCCATGACACCTGCTGGCCTGATAACTGAGTTTCTCAAAGTGTGCTGTTTGACTCCCTGGGCCAGGTCACTCAGGCTAGAATCAGAAACTGTAGGAGTCGGGCCCTGGAACAGGTGACCCAGGCAATTCCGAGTCCAGCAGAGCTTGGGACCCGCCGCTGGGTGCTAAGATTGCCTGTCTTCTCCAGAACACCAGTGTCCGAGTCTGTGGGCTCTAAGGCAGGGTGGTCAGAGACGCCCTGGGGTGAAGGAGGAAAAGATGACAACATCTGTGTATATTTCATTTCATCTCCAAAATTCAGAGTTTATTTTTACAACGTTCCTTGATTTTTTTCTTTCTTGGGTGAGGGAGGGAGAGGGAGCAGCCCCCCCCCCCCCCCCATGCGGGCATGCAC
>NW_006159507.1:211450-219569 GCF_000334495.1 Tupaia belangeri chinensis
CAGGGGGTGCTGCCCTGCCATCTCCCTCAGCCTTAACCAGCCTGAGGTCGTGGGCGTGTGCCCAGCACACTCAGAGAGGTCTCTGGACACAAACCCAGAACCTTCTCCTGTGGGTCAGGCTGGCAGGGTATTGCAGAGCGTTTTATTACCGTGCAACTTTGAATCCTACTACTGTTTATCCGACCACTGCTCAGTGCACCAGACAGGCCTTTGTCAGGTTTGGTCCTTGAGGCGTCCTGCAGAAGGAGCCCGCGGTCTCCCATGATTTATTTTCAGAGGGTTCAACTGTCAGTTGTAGTTTATGAGGGCCCTGGTGACTGGTTTTAAGAATATTGTTTAACCTCATAAAAAGAGCAGGTGCTTTTAAAAGATTCCTGTAGGAAAACTCCAGATGCTTAACCCAAGGCCAAGGAAAGGACTAGAAAATGGCCTCCCGACAAAGCCGCGGCAGGCCGAGGGGGCGTGGAGGTTCCTCTCCGTGGCTTACTCCTTGTTGGTATTCAGTTTTGTTTTCTTTTTTAGAAAATTGACATACAGTTGAAATGTGTAAAATTTGCCTTTTAAAAGTGTACAATTCGGTACTTTTTAGAGTATTTACAGTGTGGTGCACCCTTCGTCAGTATTGTTTCCACCATCCAGGGAAGAAACCCCGCATTTCTTAGCCCCAGAGCCTCTACTTCCCCACCCTGGCAGCCATTAAGCTACTTTGCTTTGCTTTTGCTGTTTTTAGGTTTTCGTTGTAGGGCTCGTGTGCTCACCGGGGAGAGACAGAGAGGGAGAGATCATCCCCTGGGGGCCGGCCGCCCCACAAGCCCTTCATTTTCCTCTCGGGATTCTGGGCACGCAGGCATACATTCCTGGTGTGATTTTCAAGCCGCTCGGTCTGGGACTCAAACTGCAGGGTCAACCACGTGGGATCCAGCCACTTTAGCCACCACACCACTTGCTGGGCCATCAGTCTTGCTGTGTGTGGGTTCGCCCACTCTTACGTCTCCTGTACTGTAAATGCAAGCAGTACTACGTGGCCTTCCGTGTCTGGCCCTTGTGCTTCGGCGAAACGTTTTCAAGGCTCTCCCAGGGCGTCGCCTGTGTTAGGGCTTCATTCTCATGGCTGAATAAAAGGTGATGACTCGAAATGTAAATGTATTGATAAACACGAATTCCCATTGCGTCTTACCCTGAATACAGACTTTCTGAGATATCAGCTAGTTTTGTGAAAAACACTTTTTCATATCATTTAGATTTTTATTTTTTGTTATTTGTAGTGAAAAACAGTACAATATTTATACAAGTTACATATGCACATGTAGAGGGTGCTCAAAAATATTTTCCCAGTGTGTCATATGTGATCATAGTATTTTGAAACAGCTGGTCTATATCACCTGGAATTTGTAGTATTAATTTTTTTTTTTTTTTGAGAGGTTTTTGCTATAGGGCGCGTGCGCTCGCCAGACAGACAGAGAGAGACATAGAGACAGAAAGTGAGAAATTATCCCCCGGGGGGATGGTCACGCCGCAATCCCTTCTCCATTCTCCTCTTGGGATCTTGGGCACGCACGCACACACGCCCGGTGTGAGTTTTAAGCTACCGGGTCTGGGACGCGAACCGCGGTCAACTATGTGGGAGTCCAGCGACATAGCCATTATGCTAACTGCTGGTTCCCAGGAATTTGTAGTATTCTAATTTATTTTACTCCTCCCTGCTAGTGGAAATATCTTTAACTCTTTTTATTTTTTACTAATTCTTTTTACTTTTTACTTATTTATTTTTAAATAATTGTTTATTTAATTTTATCTATTATTTCTTTTATTCTTCAGGGGTTTTTGCTTTAGGACATATGTTCTCACTGGAAAGAAAGAGAGAGAGAGAGAGAGAGAGGGAAAGTGAGAAAGCAAGCTGCTAGATCCGGGACTTGAACCGCGTCCGGCACCTTAACCACCCCATACTATCTGCTGGCCCCTCTTTAACATCTGCACCTGAGCAAAAACTGAATTGCTATGGAAAATGGGAGCCAGCTGGCACCGTGCCCCAAAGACAGCAACGCCCAGTGCTGTCGAGTGTTCTCGTAGACTGTTTCGTATATGTAAATTCATATATTTTTTTCTTTTGAGAGGTTTTTGCTATAGGGCGCGTGCGCTTGCCAGACAGACAGAGAGACATAGAGACAGAAAGCGAGAAATCACCCCCCAGGGGGAATGGTCACGCCGCAATCCCTTCTCCTCCATTCTCCTCTTGGGATCTTGGGCACGCACGCACACGTGCCCAGTGTGAGTTCTAAGCCACCGGGTCCGGGATGCGAACTGCGGTCGACTACGTGGGAATCCAGCGACATAGCCATTGCGCTAACTGCTGGTTCCCTGTAAATTCATATTTTTAACAACAATAATTATTCTGTACAATGTGAACCATCATTTTTTACTTAGTATTGTATCTCTGTTATTGTATTAGGATTTGTTGTTAGAATTGGAACTTATTGCAGGCTGGCCCTGTAGCCCTTAGTTAAGGGAGCTAGATTCCACATGGCCTTCCGCATTACGAATCCTGGCCCCAGCAGCTTGGAAAACCTGCCAGACCTTTATGCATGTGTGCCACAAATCCCTACAGGATGGGGAGTTGAAGAAGACGATGGAAGGTGCTTTATTCTTTATCTCTGTCTCTCTGTCTCTTTCTAGTTGAGTACATATGCCCTCCGGTAGTTAAAGAAAAAAAAAGGAAAGGGAAAATAACTGGAATTCTTTTTAAAGATGAGTATGTGAATTTGGGGTTTATTTTCCTGCAAAAGCATGTATGTGCATGCGTCTTGGAGTTCGTTAGTATATGTCAGGTAGCATTCTTTTTTTTAAAAAAAGTAATTATTTTACTTAACTTTTTATTTATTTTAATTTGATCAGGGAGGGACAGAGTGAGGAGAGAGAGAGAAAGTGAGAAAGCAAGCCACCAGGTCCGGGACTCAAACTGTGGTCAGCCATGTGGGAGTCCAGTGCCCTTAACTACCATGCCATCTGCTTGCCGGCCAGGTAGCATTCTTGCATTGCGCATGTGTAAGAAACATGAGAAAGTTCAGCTTTGTTTCCTCGAGGAAGAATGTTACCCATGTGGTTTACTTTAGAACACAGAACCTACTTCATTTTTCACTCATTAAAAAATAATCTGTTACTTGGGGCCGGTGGGTAGCATAGTGGTTAAGGTGCTGGATTCCCACATGGCTGACCATGGTTCGAATCCTGGATCCTGTGACTTGAAACTTAACACTAGCCACATGTGTGTGCACACCCAAAATCCCAGTAAGAGAATGGAGGAGAAGGGGTTGTGGCATGGCCATCCCCCCTGGGGGGTGATTTCTCACTTTCCCTGTCTTTGTCTGTATCTCTCTCTGACAAGCATATATGCCCTGTAGCAAAAATGTCTCTCTAAAGAAAAAAAAAATCAAATCTGTTACTTCTTTATGATATATATATTTTAAAAGAACTATTTATATGTTTAATTCCATTTGTTATTCTATTATTACTTTTAATTTGACCAGAGAGAGACAGAGAGAGAGAAAAAGGGAAAGTGAGAAAGCAAGCCACTGGGTCTGGGTCTTGAACCGTGGTTGGTTGTGTGGGGATCCAGTGCCTTTAACAACCACACCACCTGCTGGCCCCAGTGATAGATTTTCTTACTGCAGAAGAAATAAACAATATAGATAAACACCGAGGTAAAACATTGACATCGCCTGTATTCACATCACCCAACCGTGATCAGTAGCAGCGCTCGTGCCAGGCCCAGCCATTTGGTCTGCATTGTGTGTGGGACAGATGTGTGCTGTATTGTGTGTGTCTGTGTTCTCTTTTTAACAAGTCCACAGGAGGCATTCCCCCCACCCCCTTAATTTGCCAGAAGGCATGTGAGCTCACCTGAGAAAGATGGAGTGGGAAAGTGGGAAAGCAGCCATCACGGGGAGTGGTCCACTGCCAGCCCTCCCCTTCTTCCATTTCTCCCTCTTTTCGGGATTCTGGGCGTGTGCACACACCCACTGTTTCCCAAGCCACAGGGTCTGGCTTTCAAACCGCGCAGTCGGTAGTGCACGATGCAGTCGCCTTAGCCGTCACCCCACTGGCTGACCTGGCATCATAGTCTTAACATTTTTTTGCCAGAGGGTGTGTGTGTTCACCAGAGAGAGATGGGGGCGGGAGGTGGTGGTAGGAAGCACCCCTCGGGGGTGTGGTCACGCTGTAGTACTTCTCTATCCTGGGAGATCCTGGCCTGTGTGTACACACGCCTGGTGTGCTTTTCAAGCTTCAGGGGCCGGGATTCCACCTGCAGCTGGCCACGGGTCCAGCTCCCAATGCACAGTGCATAACAAGTGTGCGACAGTCTGGTGTTTGGTTTATTTTTCAAGTTTCCATAGGAGACAGACGTCCCCAGTCACACCCTCACACTGCGATCCACCCTGGTCTCAGCCATCACTGGCATGCACACCCACCCAGGGTGCTCAGCGAGGTCTCAGGTCACGGTGGTGCAGGCATGTTACCGTGGTTCCAACTGAAAATAACTGACGTCACCACCAAATGAGGGTCAGAGTCACGCAGGGTGAGAACCCCTGTGGCACACGGATAAGTTGAAATGCGCTGGCTTCGTCCTGCTCGGCGAGGCCCGCTGTTACCAGGCCTGCTCCATCCTTGAGCCTGTGCTCGGTCAGTTCATTCAGAAGTAGCAGCTCTGAGCCCGACCCTGATGGTGACTCTAGGGTGAGTTGTCAGGCTTGAGCTTTTTTTTAAAAAAAGAATTACTATTATTATTATTTTTTGGGGGGGAGAGGTTTTTGCTATGGGCGCATTCGCTCGCCAGACAGAGAGAGACAGAGAGACAGAAAGCGAGAAATCACCCCCCAGGGGGGATGGCTACACCGCTATCCCTTCTCCTCCATTCTCCTCTCAGGATCTTGGGCGCACATGCACACGCGCCTGGCGTGAGTTTAAGCCACTGGGTCCGGGACGCAAACCACGGTCAACTACATGGGAGTCCAGTGACATAGCCATTATGCTAACTGCTGGTCCCTAAAAGAATTATTTTAATTTTGTTTATTCATTCATTTATTTTAATTTGACCAGAGAGAGACACAGAGAAAGAAAGAGAGAGAGAAAGTAAGAAAGTAAGCCACCAGGTCTGGGACTTGAACCACAGTCAGCCATGTAGGAGTGTCCAGCACCTTAACCACCCAAGCCACCTGCTGGTCCCCAGCCTTGAGCTTTTTGGTGCAAGGTTGAGATGGGACTGTTGTAACAGAAATTCTTTTTCTTTAATAGGATATTTCTACCATTTCTACCCCATTCAGAATATCCATTATTATGAATGTTCGTGTATGGTAAAGTTTTAATGACATTTAGAAAGAAAATTAATATTCATGATGACTCAACTTTCAAAAATTAATTTATTATTTACATTTAATCACTATGCACCACATTTAATTTTTTATTAATTTATTATTTACATTTAATCACTGCATCTTTTCAGTGTGCAACATGGCTTCTCTCAGCACAAATGCAGTGCGTATCAGTCAAGACGAAGACACTAGCACACACGTTATCATCATGGAGTTTTTGTTCTAATCTTGCCTGTATACAGTCCAGTGTTCTGCTCAGGAAGTAGCCCTGCTGAGGCTCAGTAATGAGAAACGGAAGAATGTTTGTCACCGAGTCTCTGCCATGCTGCAGAACGACTCTGCGGGTCACACGACGAGGTGCCCACCAGACCCGAGTCAGGGACCGTTGGGCCTGGAGATCTCAGTTCCTGTCCCGACATCGACGTGGCCTTGGTGTGGAATCAGTTCTGACCTCACAAGCTGCTGTTCTGTGCCCCCTCCTTCCATAAGGGACCAGGCTCCCCCCGGGCAGGAGGAGTTATCACCGGCCTTTGTGGGCACCACATCTGTTTTTGTTTTCCCCTGGTATTTTTTAAGTAAGGAGAAATGTGTGTGGGTTAAAGGGCCTATGGGGAGGAGGCTGGAGATAAACACCGTCCAGTGTGAAACTCTTCCATATGGGGAATGCGCGGGGGTTTGAGCCCGGGCCTATGCCTGGGCGGCGTCAGGTCTTAGTGACGTGGGCACTGTGCAGTGCGTGTGGGGGCCTGTGCTTGGCAACCGGAAGAGACAGTTTGAACACCACTGGCTATTCCTGCTCCTCCCTGAATCGCCTTAGCAGAAAGAGGGACACGTGCTAATTTTAGAAATAGACATGCGTGGGCATCAGCCCTGTCTTCTCCGATGTCTTCAGGGCTGTCACCCCCATCTTCTGATTTGCTGTCATATAGTCTCCTGGTCTGAAAGTGAGGTCTTTGTGAAAATACGTCCGTGGTTCTTTTTCTTTTTTCTTTTTTTTGACTCAAAAAACTAACCAAACAAAACCCAAAACCGAACACCTCTGGGATACACCTGGAAATTGGCCCCCAAGGATGTGTGCCACCCACATCTGAAATGCCAGTGGGCGTGCGTGGCTTCTGCAGATGTGAGTCACATGGCTCTCTCCAACCCCGAAGTTTGGGAGGGTGCCCTTCGCTTGGCACTCACCCAGACCTTCTGGGGAAAGCTTACCAACCACAGCAGTGACGTCGTCCGAGGCCTTGTGAATGTTAAGTAATGATTTGGTCCAGGTGTCGTGGGATGTAGGCCAAAATGAAGACACGTGTCCGTGGCTAGAACATAAATTACAAAATGTAAAAATTTTAAAAAAAGGTTCTTGATTTAATCTCTCCAGTAGAGAGGCTTTCTGTAAATCTTCAGTCCTCTTTATAATTTCAGAGTTAAACTCTTTCTAATCAAAAGCACTTGGCAAATAATGGCTCATTTAAGCTGGAGTTCTGATTCATTACTCCAATTATTGTCACCGTGCAGTGCCCTTTGGCCTGGAAGTGCAGCTCGTGTGCTTGCGACGCCAGAGGTTAACAGAGCAGGAAGCCAGAGCGCTGCGTGTCCCCGCGGTGACCAGAACAATTTAGTAATTGTCTAATTACCTGAGGAGCCTAATCCACTACTAAAAATAGTATTAAAAAATGAAATGAAAGGCGTTTTCTTGTTGCCTGTAATCCATCTGTTCTCCATTTAAGGCAACCATGTGTCATGGATATAAAACATAATTCATTCTAAAGGGTCAGATCTCTTCCTTTCTGTTGGATAAATATGTTTTTCATAGAATGTAGAATCCAGTAACTCCATCAACATTCCTTGCTTCCGGGATCCTGTTAGTGATAGAGGCAGTGAGGCTGTAACCCGCAATCCTTTGTCCAAAACTGTGATTTAATCGGAAACTGGGGACCAGCCGATGGTATGATGGCTACATCACTGGACTCCCACGTAGTCGACTGCAGTTTGAGTCCTGGAACCAACGGCTTAAAACTTACACTAGGTGCATGTGTGTGCATGCCCAAAATCCCAAGGGAAGGATGGAGGAGAAGGGATTGTGGTGTGGCCATCCACACTGGGGGGTGATTTTTCACTTTCCCGCTCTGTCTTTCTGTCCTCCCTTGGGAGCATAGGTACTCTATGGCAAAAACCTTAGAATAAAATAAAATAGGAAACCGATGTTGGCCAATTAGATATTTACTTCATTTTGGAAATGGAACAGAAAGATCATGATGACTGAAGATTCCCACTATGACCTCAGGGATGTCGAGTGGTTTGTTCACACATTGAGCAGGTTGTGGTCGCATGCCAGGCCCAGCCTGGGTCCTAGGAATGCAGTGGTGAGTAGCTCAGGTGAGCTCCGGGCAGGCTCTCTGTCCCCGGTCTCGTGGGAGAGTCGTCGGGCAAACAAGCCGACTTTCGACAGTGAAGTCAGTGGCTCTCAGGCTGCTGAGGAAGCATGACGTGCTGTAGGGCAGGCCAGTGAAGCAGTGGCAGTTAGGGGGCACTGGGACTGCCTTGCCAAGGAGGTGACAGCTGAATTGAGGCCTGGATGATGAGACTAAGGAAGCCAGCTCTGTAGAGACCTGGGGGTGGGGTCCCTGGCAGAAGACATGGCAAGTGCAAAGGCCCTGAGGCAGGAAGGAACTTGGCAGGGTTCCAAGGAAGGTTCTGTCCTCCCCCACCCTCCCCCCCCCCCCCCCCCCGGGGAATTGGTTGAAGAGCTGTGTCAGGCG
>NW_006159507.1:219603-225717 GCF_000334495.1 Tupaia belangeri chinensis
TGACTGTCCAGCAGTGCACAGGACGACCCTCTTCTGCAGAGGATGATCCGCCCATGTCAGCAGTGCCCAGTGGAGCCCTGCTGAGAAGCACCTGCCGCTCTCGGTGCAGAGAGCCCTCAGTCTCTCGGAGGCTCCTGGCACCCAAGGGAGAAGAGTCACTGCCCAGGGGGAGGGTCACTCCCATCCATGCGCTTGTCATTTTTCCTCTTTGGTTTGCATCTGGCGTAATCGATCAGGATCCCGAGAGCTAGCTGTCCTTTATCACAGCATGTCCATACCTAAGGGTCAGGCTGATGGCATGGTGGGAAGGAGGGTGCCACTCCGGGGGATTGTCGTCCACACATTCCAGACCTTCCCTCTCCGATCATCTCCCTTATCATTTCTCCTTCCCGCAGCAATCCCAGGACCCACCTGCTCAGAAGGGCCCCACGGTCACCACCAAGGTCCGGCGGACCATGAGCAGCCGCGTGCACGAGGCCGTCAAGGCCATCGCCCTGTGTCACAATGTGACGCCCGTGTACGAGTCCAACGGCGTGACCGACCAGGCTGAGGCTGAGAAGCAGTATGAGGACTCCTGCCGCGTGTACCAGGCATCCAGCCCAGACGAGGTGAGCCCAGGCAGAGACTCCGGGATGCCCTGCCGCTCCCCGAAGGCTTGTGAAGGATTACAGTAGCTCCTGTCCTTGAGGATTTGGTGACGGCAGGCCGCGTGCCAAGTGCTCTCCCTGTTCTGTCTTTCCGAGCCCTCCAGCAGCTGAAGAGGAAGGTCCATGGCGGAGAGGTTGTTCATCCCAAAGCCACCTGGGTTTTGTCTGTTTGTTTTCTAGCTTTTAGATTCTTAAAATAATTTAGGCTTAGAAAAGTTACTAGATTAGTGCAGAGAGTCCCATTTATTGGCGCTTCCTCAGATTCCTTAGATATTAACATTTTTTTTCACATTTGTTTTATTCAAAGTTCTCTTACCATTGGAGAATAAGCTGACAAGCTGCGGACATGACCTGTTTTACTCCTGTGTTCAGGGCCTACGGTGGAGAAAGCAGGACTTATCCCATTGGGTCCAGTCATGTGCCACCACTTAGCCCTTGAATGAGCATTTCTTTCTTTCTTTCTTTTTTAGAGAGATTTTTGCAATAGGGTGTATGCACTTGCTGGAGAGACAGAGAGACTGAAAGTGAGAAATCACCCTCCGGGGGGATGGCCATGGCACGGTCCTTTCTCCATTCTCCTCTCGAGACTTTGGGCACGCATGCAGACATGTCTGGTGTGAGTTTTAAGCTGCTGGGTCTGGGACTCGAACAGTGGTCAACTACGTGGAGGTTCAGTGACATAACCATTACGCCATCTGCCAGTCCCCCTGAATGAACATTTCTTTTTTTTTTATAATTATTTTATTTTATTTATTCATTCACTTATTATTATTATTTTTTAATGTGACCAGAGAGAGACAGAGGGTGAGAGTGAGAGAGAGAGGAAATGAGAAAGCAAGCCACCAGGTCCAGGACTCGAACCATGGTCAGCCACGTGGGAGTGTCCAGCGCCTTAACCACCATGCCACCTGCTGGTCCCCTGAATGAACATTTCTAAGGGTCATAAAACCAATCACCAGGGTGCTTCCCAGATTTTTATTTTTTAAGAATGATCTAATGTTATTTATTATTATTATTTAAATTTGATGAAAGAGAAGGAAAGTGAGAAAGCAAGTTTCCAGGTCCAGGACTCAAACCACAGTCAGCTGTGTGGGAATCCACTGCCTTAACCATCACACCAGCTGCCGCCCACCCCACCCCCCAATTTTTTTCCCTGCCATTTGTCCTTCTACTAGTCTTATAAGGACTGCCAGTTATTTTCGTTCATTTTAGGAAGGAGGGGGCATCTCTGAGTGATTGAAGGGTTGTGAAGGACTGGACTGATCTGAGACTCAGTGAGTTTGTGGTTAATGGCAGGCCTTGGGACAGTATAAGGATCTTTCTCAAAGTTCGTAAATGTCCCCTTCCCGTCCTAGTTCTTCTTTCTTGAGGCAGTGGAATTTGTCACCTGAGAGACTCCTCCTTCCAGTCCTCACAGTGTTTGTAGAACAGCTCAGGCTATGAAATCCAGGCCATCCGTGACAATTGACATTTGAACTGGGTCTTTTAGGAGTGAGAAATGTTGCGTCTTCGCTCACCTCTGAGATGGCAGTGGGCGATAGCTCTGGATGGCCCCACCCATCCATGGGGACTGGCGCCCTTGGGTCCGAGACCTTTTTGGGTTTCTCGTCATTTTCCCTTTGGAAATGGAAGCTCCGTACCCTGGAGTGACAGCCGAGAGAACAGAGCATGTTCTTGGGAGATACAGGCTGGGGAGCAGTAACTTACAGGTCCTTGATGGAATTCAGATTTGAGCAAGTTCCAGATGTTGCCAGTCTGATGAGCGTTTCTGCCCGTGGGCTCCTGGGACCCGTTCGGCTGTCGATTTGCACCTCTGGAGGTCTTGAAAGCCTGTCCCACATACCTCTGTTCCCTGGGAAGCAATGTGTTTGCTTTAAGGCTTTGCAAAGGTTTTCCCATGGGAGTCGATCTTTTATGCAAGGCCCAAGGCTCTGTCCTTTTCAGTCCTCTTTTGCAAAGTGGATAGTTCTTTTTTCTCACTGTCTACTAATTCCACTTGGACTCAGATTTGTTGTGTTTTTCTAAGATTCTGGTTATGATTAAAAAAAAAAGGAGGTTATTTTCTTTGGCCTTTAATGTCTTCACAGAGGCCACCTTTACCTTATTCGGCATCATTTTTTTTTTTTTTACAACTTTGTTATTTTTTATTGTAGTTATTTTGTGTCTGTAGTAGACATGTGAAACTGTAGATAAAAGAAAAAGTAATAATCCCACTAACACAAAATTAAAGGTTGCTGTTACTGCCTTACGCGTCACCTTCTACACCATTTTAGAGGCCCCGTACTGCAAAACTCATGTATGTTTATATAAATTCATCATAGACCCCGAAGGAGGCTAAACCTAGTTCAAGTGGGAGCTTTCAGAAAGCTGCACTGTTTGCAAATCCCTGTAGGAGTCCATGAGGCTCTGCCAGCTCTAGGATTGGACCTTTGAAATTCAATAGCAATAAAGCATCGCGACCTAGGCAAGGTCATTCTATGGGAGGCATACAGAACAGTATTCATTTTGCTTTGGGGCCGCTGGGGTAATTTCTGCCAGTTGGTGCAGGATTCCTTTCCTGTAACAGAAAGCAGGATTTCCTAAATTTGTTTCCTGTGCACATTCCACTCGCAGAGCCTTGAAGCGTCTTTATCCAGCTATCGGTTACAGCCCAAGGGGTGCCGGGCCCTCCCTGCCCCTACAGTAGCTCGCAGCGGAAATGGAGTGATATAATCTGACCAGAGACGGTTCCGCAGATGGCTGAGCAAGCATTTCCAGGACACTGGGCAGCTTTGTGAGCGGGGCAGAAGGTGGTGTGTGTGCGCACGCGCGTGTGTGCACGCGTGGATGTGGTGACACAGCTTTGTAAGCGTTGGTTTCTTGGTGTGAGGAGGTGCTGTCCTGTCAGGGCTGGACCTAACCCACTAATAGTTTGTCTTCTCCATAAATTCTTTCATATTAAAAAAATATAATAATGTTTTAAGCTTTTTATTTTAATTTTTTTTTTAGATTTCTGCCATTGGGCACATGTGCTGACCTAGAGAGAGAGAGAGAGCGAGAGAGAGAAATAGCAGGAGCCATGAAGAGCCAGCGGGTCTGGGACTCAAGCTATGTTGTCAGCCATGCAAGACCCAGCGGCCTTAACCTCTGCGCCACCTGCCGGCCTCAGTCTGTGGCTGTTCTCAGTTCCTCTAGTCCCCGTGGTCCTCTGTTCTGAGCCAAATGTTCATGAGCTGTGTATCTTCCAAGTTTAGCAGCACCTTTTTTTTTTGCCCCGTCCTCCTTTTCTCACCCTGGGAAGCGTCCAGACACTGTGTGCAAAGCCCTAGCAGACGCGGCCGACCTTCTCAGGGTCCTGCCTTACCACCGTCTTTGCAGGATTCTTTTCTTGGAAGGGAAAACCAAAAATGAACGTGCTTCTCCTCTAGTCCCCAGTGACCTTGAACCAAACCCATTGCAAATGGCTGCAGAGAGCTGGAACTTCAGAAAGAAATCCTCCATCAGTGTTTTTTAATTAACCAACGAGGTAGAATCTTTTTTTTTTCTTTCTATCTATTCATGATAGAGCACGTGTGTGTACATGTAGGAGAGAGAGGAGCATTCTCCACAAGGTCTGGTCATGTCACAGTCCCCTTCTCCAGGCCTCCAGTCCGTTGGCTCTTGGGTGCTTACGTGCATGACCAGCATGGTTCAGCCGATCAAGCCTGGAGTTTGAACCCCGGTAACCGTGTAGAATCTGGCTTCTCCTGAGCGGTGCGATACTGCTGTGCCACAAAGCCAGCCCTGAAGTGTGCTCTTGAAGTAGAATTTTGATGGTTCAGAATATAGTTGGGGCTCTCTAATTCAGAACTGGATCCTGTTTTAGGGACACTATAGACAACCGTCAGACTGGCCTTTCTTCACATGAGCTCATCATGGGCCATAGGTGCATAGCTCCTGTCCCCTGTGGTACCTGCGTCGGCTCAGAGTGGACTGAAGTGAATCGTTATTTCTAGGTGACTGTAAGTTTTTATGGAGGAGAGTCCATTCTTCTCTTCTAACGCCGGAGGGCATGTGTGCACTGGAGAGAGAGAGACCTCATCTCCAGTGGGACCTGGTCACGTCGCAGGCCCCTTCTTTCCTCTTCCCGTCAGGGTCCTGGGCACACGTGTACATGTGCCTACAGTCTTCCTCAAGCCACCGTGGGAGGGATTCAAATGGTGGTTGGTTGTGTGGGATTCTGCTCTTTCTGTGCTGTGCTGTGCATGAGTTTTAAGCCACCGGATCCAGGACTCGAACCGTGGTTGTCTACATGTGAGTCCAGTGAAGTAACCATTATGCCATCTACTGGTCCAGTATCGAGGCTTTTAATACTGTTATCTTGTCACTGATTTGCAAATATAGCAGGCTGTGTGTTGTTTGCTCCATGCTGTTTAAAAAAACAAACAAACAAAAAACATGAGCTTTCCCTTCCCTTCTTCTGTGCTTCCTCCCTCCTTCCCTTCCTTTCTGGTTTTTGCCAGAGGGAGGTGAGATATCACCCCCTAGGAGCGTCCATTCTCCTCTTGGGATTTTGGGCACACCTGCACACGTGCATGGTGTGGTTTTCAAGCCTCTGGGTCTGGGACTTGATCCATACGGTCAGCCATGTGGGATCTAATGCCTTAACCACCATGTCACCTGCTGGCCCCCAAAGCAAAATCACCAAGCTTTATGTGCAAAATCAGTTTCTCTGGAAAAATGTCTGGAAATGGTGGGCCCAGTGGTTGGCCAAGCCGGGGGCCGCTGCCTCAGTTTACCCCGACCTCGATGGGGCCAGCCCTGTTCCTGTCTTCTCCCTGTCCTGTGCTGACGGCATCCGAACCTGCGCCCACCGTCTGGTTGGATGTATTTCTTTACTAGAGGACATCGTAGGTCTGGGGTAGATGTGTCATCTCAAGAAGCTGGAGTAGGTCGATGGGTGTTCTTCCTCAGCCTGGATATTTGTCCTCGCGAAAGCCATGAAGGGCCCCTGTAAGCGGATGTGAGTCCCAGTCCCATCCGCGCTTGCTCTGAGGATTAGTACACATCTTGCAGTTGACCGGGATGCAAGGCCCCTGGGCGTGACTTGGCGTGTTTCCCAAGCACACCGTCCCAGGTACAAAGGGGATTTCAAACTTGTCATAGGTGGTTTAGTGCTGACCAAGGAATGATGAGAAAGCCCCGGCATGGATGGTTTCTGACCTGAGGTCTTCAGCGGGGGATTTGGGGAAGGGAAACTCTACCTTCCCCTCGTTTCTTCCTCCTGCCCCGCCCACACCCCTTCCCTGTTTCCGGTACTGATCCAGTTCACACAAGTTTGCATCTTACTGCTTTACTGTTCTTTCACCTTAGCCAGCTTCCTTTCTCTGCTGCTGTCCTGACCTCTGGTGGCTCTGACCCAAGGTCCCCTAAGACCCTAACGCAGGCCATTAGGGACCCCAAGTCTCAGGACCCTGGAAGCCTGTATGGTGGAGTGTGAGACAGTGAC
>NW_006159507.1:226086-240521 GCF_000334495.1 Tupaia belangeri chinensis
TCGGGGGGGGCTCGTATCCTGTTGGAATTGGCCTGGGACACCCATGAGGTTTGGATTGGGTGGGTGGCTGCAGGGTGGCCTGGGGGCAACAGGTGCAGTCGGTCACTGCAGGGAAGAGAGCACAGCTAGCAGGCGTCTGTGTGCACACGTACACCACCCTTCCTCAGGGACACTGGTCGTTTTTAAATGGCAAACCCAGGAGGGAATGTCCACTCTTCCACCCCTTCTCCATTCTCTCAGGATTTCGGGCATGCACATGTGCTTGTGTCTCTCGAGCCACTCGAACCACACAGTGGCCATGTGGGATCCAGCCATCTTAACCACCATGCCACCTGCTGGCCCAGCATTTCCATTTAAAAAAATAAATTCATTTCTCCCATAAGTGAGAGAGACAGAGACACAGAGACAGCATCCCCATGGGGGAGGTCTTAACACCACAATCCACCTGTATAGTCTCAACCAGCCCCTAATTGTGGGCTTGTACCCGCGGTCCCCAGACACAAACCCGGATCCTTCTTTTGTGGTCAGCTCCCTAGAGGGTTGCGTTGTACCGCTGTGCCAGTGTCTGGCCCCCATTGGTAATTTCAGATCTAGAGTTCAGCTTTGTCTGTCGCTCAGACCCACAAGGTGTATTGTGTGGCTGGCCGGGCTAGCCAAGGCCTGCCCCCCAGTGCTGGAAGCTGCTTCTGGGTCTGGAGTTCCAGAGTTTGTCTTTAGCTTGTTTGCTTGTTTTTGTTTTTTATTTGATTAAATTGCCAGAGGGTGTGTGTTCTCATCTCTGAGTGTGGAAACAGTGACTGCTTGCATGCCACCTCTCTCTGTTCCCCCTTCCACTTTTGTGTCATTGGGATCTCTGACCTTTGCCCCTGTCTTACATTTAGGTGGCCCTGGTACAGTGGACGGAAAGCGTGGGCTTGACCCTGGTGGGCCGAGACCAGTCTTCTATGCAGCTGAGGACCCCTGGCGACCAGATCCTGAACTTCACCATCTTGCAGATCTTCCCTTTTACCTACGAGAGCAAGCGCATGGGCATCATCGTGAGGGTGAGTCCTCCTCCACTCACGGGAGACCCAAGTGCGGTGTGATGTCCTGTGGCTTCATACGCTTTCTCACTCCCTTCTAAGCCTCTTGATGGTGGGATCTGTCATGCAGACAGACAAGGGGGTACAATTCCCTAAGCAGAGAGTAAGCTAGTTCATCAATTGGTCAGACCTTGGGTGGCTGATCAGCTTACGGTGAACCAGCCCTAGAGTGGAAGTTCTGATGACTGTAATGGTCATCATTTATTTGGCCATCCATTTCCTCCTTCTCCTGTGTATAATTAAATACATGTATCGCTTTTGAGGTGAAAATCACATAATGTGAAATAACCATCCTAAAGTGAACAATTCAGTGGTACTTAGTACATTCACAATGTTGAACAACTAACTCCACTTTTGTCAAGGTCAAAAAATTTTTATCACTTCAGAAGAAAATCCCGCTTTCACTGGCTGTCACTCCCTGGTCCCTCACCACCTGTCCCCACACAGCTGCTGTTCTTCCTGACTCTCAGATTTGCTAACTCTGGACATTTCATATAACTGCCGTCATGTGACACGTGACCTTTTGTCTGCAGTATCTTCTCTTAGTATCATGTTTTCAAGGTTTATCCTTGTTGTAGCAGGGCTTCATTCCTTCTGATGGTTGACTAGTAGTCCCACATTCTGCTTATCCATTTATCCCGTGATGGACATTTGGGTCATTTCTACTTGTTGGCTATTGTGAATAGTGTTGTTGTGAACATCTGTATGTAAGGATTTGAACACCCGTTTTCAATTCTTTTGAGAATATACCTAGGAGTGGAACTGCAGAGTCATGCTGTGTCAGTTACCTAATTGCTGAATTATTTTATCTTTAACTTTATGATGAATTTTAAAGCGCTTTTCTGCAATGCTGTACCATTTTGCATTCTTTTTTATTTTCTTTTTTTGGAGAGGTTTTTGCTATAGGGCGTGTGTGCTCACCAGAAAGACAGAGACAGGGAGATAGAAAGCGAGAAATCACCCCTTGGGGGGATGGCCACGCCGCAATCCCTTCTCCTCCATTCTCCTCTCGGGATCTTGGGCACACACGCACACACGCCCGGCGTGAGTTTAAGCCACCGGGTCTGGGACTCGAACCACGGTCGACTACGTGGGAGTCCAGTGACATAGCCATTACACTAACTGCTGGTCCCCCATTTTACATTTTTACCAACAATGTATGAAGGTTCAAATTTTTCCATGTTCTTGCCAGCTCCACTTAATTTTTTTTTTTTATTGTGGCCATCTTAGTGGCTACAAAGTGGCATTTCATTGTGATTTTGATTCGCATTTCCCTAATGACTAATAATATTGAGTATTTTTTCATATACTTGCTATTTGTGTATCTCCTGTGGAGAAATGTCTATTCAAGCTCTTTGCCCGTTTTTTAAAAAAGAATTATTTATTTAATTTTATTCATTATTATTATCATTTTAAAATTTTCTATAGGGCATGTATGTTCATCAGAGAGAGACAGAGATGGAGAGGGAAAGTGAGAAAGCAAGCTGCAGGTCTGGGACTTGAACTGTGATCAGTCATCTGGGAGTCCATTGCCTTAACTATTATACTACCTGCTGATCCCTCTTTGCCCATTTTTAAATCAGGTCTTTTTTGTTGTTGTTGTTGCTGAATTGTAGGGATTCTTTATATATTCTTGATAATAGATTATTATCAATGCATGATTTGCAATTTTTTTTTCCATTCTATAAGTTGTCTTTTCACTTTGTTGATGATGCTCTTTGCACGGAAGTTTCTAATTTTAATGAGGTCCCACTTTTCTATTTTTGTTGTTGCTCTTGACTTTGGTGTCATATATGAGAATCTATTGCTAACTTCAAAGTCATGGTTTATCCCTACCTTTTTTTATTAATAGTTTTATAGTTTGAGTTCTTTAAGTCATTGATCCATTTTGAGTTAGTTTTTATGTATAGAGTGAGGTAGGGATTCAACTTCATTCTTTTGCTTATAGATATATAGTTGTCATAGCACCATTTTTTTTTGTCAGAGAGTACCTGTGTTTGTCAGAGTGAGAGTGAGAGAAAGAGAGAGAGAAAGTGCCTGCTAGTGAGGTGTGATCACACTACAATCTCTTCATTTCTACATCCTGTTGGGATTTTGAGTATGCATGCACATGTGCCCAGCGTGGTTTTTCAAGCTGCCAAGGCTGGGACTAGAACCTCGGTCAGTCATGTGGGCTCCAGCTCCCTTAATCACTAGATCACAGGGCCAACCCACCAGTTTTATTTTTTATTTTTAAAAATGTTTTGCTATTAGGAACAATGCTACCGTGCATATTGGTGTCTTTCCTGGTCTCTTTTTTTCATACGTGAGTGTTTCTGAACAGAAAATACTCAGAAGTAAATACATTGCTGGGTTTTAGACTTACTCGGTCCACACCAGCTCCACCAGACATCATGACCATTCCCTCCGAAGTGGTTGTATTAATCTGCATCCCACCATTCCTCATTTGTTGCTTCCCAACATTGGATAGTGTCAGATTTTACAAATTTTTGTGAATTTTGAAAAGTCTGAATCAACATTTTTTTCTATTTGCTCTTTTAGTGATTCCATTTTCCATTCTCAGGAACCTAGAAAACCTGGTGTTCATATAAGAAGGGATTTCAAAAGTTCATGGAAAAATGGAATTAAAATACTAGTTTGTTTTGTTTTAAGAATTTTTGAAATCTGTGTATAGTTTGTTCAATACCCATTTTTCACGAACTTTCTAAAGACCCCTTGGACTATGGTGTTTTTTCCTTTCTTTCCAATTTTGCTATAGGGCATGTGTACTTGCCTGAGAGAGAGAGAGAGAGGGAGGGAGGGAGAGAGAAACAGAGAACTCACCCCTGGAGGGGACGAGAGAGAGAGAGAGAGAGAGAGAGAGAGAGGAGAGAAATCACCCCTGGAGGGAAGGCCATGCTGCAGTCCCTTCTCCTCTAGTCTCCTTGGGATTTGGGGCATGCACACTCCCGTTCCCAGCATGAGTTTTAAAGCTGCTGGGTGCAGGACTCCAACTGCACAGCTGACCATGTGGGATTCAGTGTCTTAACCTCCATGCCACTTGCTGGCCCCTCTTGTACTACTTTTGTTCAGTAGGTCTTTTTTCATGCCTTCTCTCTCTTCCTCCCTCCCTCCCTTCCTCCCTCCCTCCTTCTTTTCCTTCCTTCCTTCTTTCCTTCCTCCCTTCTTTCCTTCCTTCCTTCTTTCCTTCCTTTCTTATTTTATTTTATTTTTTAAGTTTACTATAGGGTGTATGTGCTTGCTGGAGAAAAATAAAGAAAAGGAAAATGACCCCCCCCCCCAGGAGAGATAACCCCTTTACTGTCCCTTCTCTTTCATTCTCTTTTTGGGGTTTTGGGCATGCACACACATGAGCCCCACATGTTTTTCGAGCCGTCAGTTCCAGGACTTGAATCACACAGTCAGCAGTGTGTGATCAGCCACCTTAATCACCACACCATCAGCTCGCCCTTGTTCAGAAGTTCTAAGTGACTTGTAGAAAGTGACTCATGTAGGGGCCTAGCATGGCTGACTGCTGTTCAAGTCCCGGACCTGGCAGCTTGAAAATTACGCCAGGTGCATGTGTATACGTGCCTGGGACCCTGGGAGGAGAGTGGAGAAGGGATTATGGCATGGCCATCCACCTACAGGATGATTTTTCACTTTTTCTCTCTCTCTTTCTGTGTTTCCGGCGAGTACATGAGCCCCATAGCAAAAATCTCTTCAAAAAAAGAAAGTAACTCATTTAATTCTGACCCTAATCCAGTGAGGTAGGTACTGTTATGATTGACATTTGATAGAAAAGAAAATTGAGGTACTGCTTGCAAATGGTGGAGCTGGGGCTTGCTCCCAGGTGGTCTGGCTCCAAGTCCATGGTCTTTACCCTGAGGACCCAGGAGCTTGGGCATGATGAGAGGGGTGCCGAAAAGCTCACAGAGCACCCATGATAACGTTGAGGTGTTCACTATGTATTGCTGCGTAACAGGTTACCCTACATCTGGTGGCTGAAAACAGTATTATCTGTGGTTCAGGATCTGGGTGTGGTTTAGCCACATTCTCTGGCTCAGGGTGGAGGAGTTGGCAGGAGCTGCTGTCATCCAAATGTCCTACTGGGGCTGGATCCACTTCCGGTCACCATTGGTGTCACGGGCAGGATTTCATTCCTCGTGATTGTTGGACTGAGGCCCTGAGCTTGGTACTGGCTGTTGGCCAGAGGCTGCCCTCAGTTCTTTCCACATGGGCCTCTCCATGGCTCAGCACTCGTCAGCTGCTGTACCAGAGAGTGTGCAGTCTCTGTGATCCAGTCTCAGAAGTGGATCCGTCATGTCAGCCCTAGTCTCTTACCAGAGACAAGCACGGGTCCAACCCACTCCAAGGAAGTGGATGGAGAGAAGGGCATGAGTTCCAGGAGATGGGAGCCAGGGGGGTCTTTTGAGGCTACCTCCTCCCAGCCTTGGAGCAGGTAGAGGTGGCTTCTCGAGCTACTGTTTTCACCCGAGTGACATGCAGCTGGGGTGTGCCTTGGAACGTCACATCTGAAGGGAGTGTGATGTTCCAGATGCCAGTGGGTCCCCTCAGGCCCTGCAGGACATGTGTCCTTGCAGCTTGCAAGGGGGAAGGGGCTCTTCTCCCCTCCGCTTCCCCTCATCCACACCTGCCTGAGCTGGGCTTCCCAGCATGTCTTGAGGATGCTTCTGCTGTCAGCACATCCGAGTCTAGACACAGCAGCGTTAGCCCTGCAGGAGGGTGTTTCCTGGGGGGTTAGTCACCATCTCCTCTGGAAGCACTTCCATTTTGTGCCAGCTCTTATTCTTTCGAGGTCTAGGGCTGTGGACTGTGTCGAGGTCATTTGAAAGCTGAATCATTGTCAGCTAGTCCCCGCGTCAGCCCGTGTGGAACGAGTGAGCACAGGGACCACTCTATGTACTTGTAAGGGCTCGCGTTCTCACACACGTGTCACATTCGATGAGGCGTGACCCCACTACCCTCTGCAGCAAGAATGGGGACTCTGCCTGGAACTAGATGCTATCGGGGTGGGCAAATCTACTTTTATTTTCAAGTAGCACAACCTCCTTCCCAGGTTATTAAAAAAGTTAGTATTCACAGTGAAGGCATGTACTACAGAGATAGGAAGAAGGGGATCAAAACTGTTTATCTCTGTTTTCAGAATCCAAGGCAACTACTTTTTACTTCGTCGGGGACTTGCCTTTCAGTCTTTCTTTCAAAGCATATGCAAACATAAATATCTATACACATTTTCATAAAATCGGCATCAAATTTTATGGAAATCTTTCTAAATTTCCTCCCCTTCATTGAACCATATGAACATAATGAAAAAAATGTTCTCGTATCATTAAAACACAATTTATTTTTTAGAATTATTTTATATAACGTTAGTTATTTATTTAACTTTATTTATTTATTTATTCATTTAAATTTGACCAGAGAGGGACAGAATGAGAGAGAGGGAAAGTGAGGAAGCAAGCTGCCACGTCCGGAACTTGAACCACGGTTGGCCATGTAGGAGTCCAGTTCCATTACACACTACCTGTCAGCCCCAAAGAAACATTTTTTTTTTGGAGAGGTTTTTCCTATAGGGTGCGTGTGCTCGCCACCCAGACAGAGAGAGACAGAGAGACAGAAAGCAGGAAATCATCCTCCAGGGGGGATGGCCACGCCGCAGTCCCTTCTCCTCCATTCTCTTCTCTGGATGTTGGGCATGCACGCACATGTGCCCATTTTAACCCCAGATCTAATACTGAAATGTCCATAGTTCAATCACTCACCACCAATCTACAGTTATGGAGGAAAGACTGTTTTGTACAAGCTTCTTTTGTGAGTTTATACTGACGCACTTCTGCTAATTATTTGTTAAAAGCAGACTGACAAAGCAATATGTCCGTCCACTTGGAATGTAAGACAGACAGACTGACTGTTAGGGTATAGATCTTTTTTTTTCTGAATTACTTTATTTATTTATTTTAACTTGACTAGAGAAGGAGCAAGAGAGAGAAAGTGAGAAAGCAAGCTGCCAGGCCCAAGACTTGAACCATAGTCAGCTATATGGGAGTGTCCAGCTCCTTAACTTCCACGCCATCTGGTGGCCTCTCAAAACAAAATTTTTAATATATTTATGGCATTTGTTGAAATAATGTATTAATATTTAGTTACTCATTCTTTTTTTTTTTTGGAGAGGTTTTTGCTATAGGGCGTGTGTGCTCGCTGCAGTCCCTTTTCCTCCATTCACCTCCTGGGATCTTGGGCACGCACACACATGCGCCCAGTGTGAGTTTAAGCCACTGGGTCTGGGACTTGAACTGCGGTTGACTACATGGGAGTCCAGTGACATAGCCATTATGCTAACTGCTCGTCCCTGGTTATTTATTCTTTTTTTTTTGGAATGCTTAATGTGTTTTTATTTATTTTTTAAAGATTTTTTTATAGGTTTTTGCCATAGGGCATGTACACTCACCAGAGAGAAACAGTGAGAGGGGAAGTGAGAAATTATCCCCCAAGGGGATGGCCACACCACAATCCATTCTCTATTCTCTTCTTGGGATTTTGGGCACTCATGCACATGTACCTGTTGTGATTTTCAAGCCACAGGGTCTGGGACTCAAACCACAATTGGCTATGTGGAAGTCCAGCATCTTAACCACTACGCCAGCTGCTGGCCCAAGGGTGTTTCTCTTTTATTATTTTTTTTGAAAAGTTTATTTTATTTCTTTCAGGAGAGAAAGAGAAACAGGAGGAGGAAAATAGAGGAAGACAGGAACCCTCAGTAGTATTCACACCACAGTCCACCCTCAGCCTCAGCCAGCCCAGATCACAGGCATGCATGTGTGTGCCACCCAAACATGTAGAAAGAAGCCAGGACACGAACCGAGGACTTTCCTGAGGGGGATCCAGTGTCAAAGAGGGTTGTGTGTTGTGGTACCCATGTGCCACTGATGCTGTCTTCATCCCCCCACTTTTTTTTAAAATGATCTGTTCAACTTTATTGATCATTATTATTATTATTTTTTAGTTTTGTTATAGAGCTTGTGCGTGCATGGGCATGTGTGCTAGAGAAGGAGAGAGAGCAAGGCGCCAGGTCTGGTACTTGAACTGCAGTCGGCCATGTGGGAGTCCAGCGCCTTAACCATCATGCCACCTGCCAGACCTTCCCCCTCTTATTTATTTATTTATTTTTTTGAAGACAAGGTCTTGCTATGTCATGATCTTCTGCCTCTGGCTCCGTGCTGGGATTATAGGTGTGTGCCACCGTGCCTGGCCTTTAAGTTGGACCAGGAATCTAACCCTTGCCTCCCACATGACTGTGATCCCCGCTGTGAACCTCTATCTTTGCAAGGCTGCTTTTGGTAAAATACTCATTATTTTGCTCATTGTTCTCATTTTATGACCTTTGTCCACGTTGGGTGAGTGGAAATCTGCATTTAGGATTCTCCTGGGCTAGATCTCAGTTTCACTCTTGCTAACCTCTCTGAGGCCACGGTTCTCAGCCTGGGGTGTTTGACAATGCCTGGAGATAGTTTTTGTGGTCAGCACACCGGTAAGGGTGCTATGGGCACCTGGTGGGTAGAGACCAGGGGTACTGCTCACTGTCCCGCCATGTACAGGACAGCCCCCTATAAAACTTCCCTTGGCCAGCTTAGCGTCCTGGGCAGGTATGCTTTGCCATCTTCTGTCTGTTTCATCAGGCCTTTTAAACACAGGGCAACCCTCGCTCACGCGGCAGTATTTTCTTGCACTCAGAGCAAGGTCTTCTCATAGTCTCCTAAGATACTAGGTGGGGTCGGCGAGGTCCGCACTCTGGGGACTTGTAGGGTGTCTGTGCTCCGGGGTCGGGGCGCCTGCTTTGCGTGCTATGCACACGATGTCCCAGTGTCCCCGCCCCTTGCACGTGGATGATACCGTCGTCACTGTCAGCTGAAAGAGGCCTTTGAACAGATGCCAGAGCAGGCCACCGCAGGGTGATGAGGGCCCTGGATGGCACAGCACAGGCAGCCATCCCTGCGAGATCTGGGAACGGAGTAAATTCCCGATGAACTCGGCGGAGGAAGTGACACAGCCTCAGATAGCCTGCACGGCGTTTGTATTGGACCGGACGCCTCACCTCTCCGGGGCCCCTTCTGTGTGAAGGAAGTGAAGCGGTGGGGGGCGTTCTTTCCTGCAGCCGGGTTGTTAAGCCCCATTGGGGTGAAGGGGAAAGGGAAATCCACCCCGCTGCTCTCATGTTCAGACCCGGCTGCTGTCTCTGGCCCGGGTTGTGCACCCGTTGGAGGTAAAGCATGCGGCTAGACGCTTCTCCAACGCCCGTGCCTCCTCTTGGCCCAGTCGGCATGTTCTTCTAAAAGATCATCCAAGATAAGGGAGCATCTGCAAGTTATTTTACAAGAGGAAACACCACCACTGGCTTGGCTTTGGGTGTTTACTTCATACTCAGCTCAGGCACTGCAGGCACTTCTGGGCTGCCCAGGGTGGGAAGTGCAGGCATTGGGGCTGATGGCGTGGCCCAGTTTCCTTGCCTGTCTCGATTGCCTCCCCTCCCCGCTGTGGGAGCCATGGAGGAAAGGTGGAGAAGGACCAGCGGGCCCTCACTCCTCCAGCCTTCACTCCCGAGGGCCTCAGCATTGCTCACATCTGGTGCTGAGGATCCTGAATCGTGGGGCTGTCCTGTCAGCAGGATCTGAGTGGGATCCCTGGCCCCCACCTGCTAGGGGTGGCACTACCTCCCTCCCGAGTATGACAGCCTGCAGTGTCTCCAGGTCTCACCGAGTGTCCCCTGGGGACAGAACCATCCCCACTGAGAACCCTGAACCCTGTGCAGTCGGACTGACCAAGGGCTTGAGAAGGTACCGTCATCCTAACAGGAGTCCCATCACCAAGGGGCCCTTCGTGTGTTTCCGCCCCATGCCACGTGCTCTCTGTGGACTCTCGTTTCAGCCACGACAGTCTACGTGGTGAGCGTTGTTACCGTCCCCGCCTTACAGGTGAGGAAGCAGGTTCAGAGGAGGGGCTTGAGCACGTGCTCCCAGCTGGGCTGCAGGCCCTGGGTGTCTGTGCAGTGTTATCCCCACGCAGGAAGTCTTCTCAGGGAGCACCGACACCGTGTGGCCTGCTCTCTGAGCAAGTCCCCAGGTGGGCCTAGGGGTCCTTGTTCTCCACTGTGACAGTTGCCCCCCAGGAGACACCTGCTCATGTCTGGAGACATTTTGGTGGTCACTATGGGGGGCTGCTGGCGTCCAGGGGCTAGGGGTCGGGGATGCTGCTGTGTCTTATGAGGCCGACAGCCCCCCACAAGGACTCACCTGGCCCAGCGTCAGCGGGGCTGAGCTGGGGAAAGCCTGCCCCAGGCCGTCCGCTCCCCGCTCTCTTGGTGGCTGTCCTTTGTACACGTGTAAAATGATCCTGCAGTGGGGCGTCCATTCTGGCTGGAACAGTAACAAGTCTAAAACCAAAGGTTTTTAAATCCCTCCTGTCCTGTTTTTGTTGTTACATAATTTTCCAAATGCTTTTGAGTTTTCTTCTATTTTCCGGGGCTTTTGCCCTAGAACGCGCCCCCTTCTCACCCTTTCTCTTTGGCCAAGTGAAAACACGCTGGCGTCTGTTAGGACCCCTCATGCTCCGTCACTCACAGCATGCAGACCTTGCAGCAGGCAGAGGGTGTCCTCGCAGTACTCATCCCTGCCGGCCTCCCTGTCTAGGACGAATCCACGGGAGAAATCACGTTTTACATGAAGGGAGCGGACGTGGTCATGGCTGGCATTGTGCAGTACAACGACTGGCTGGAGGAAGAGGTAAGGGCGGTTCCCAAGTTCAGGCTGGCCCGGAGTGGGACCCTAAGTGGCCTGCTGGGGCAGGGTGTGGTTGGGGGGTCCTCTTCATTCAGGACTTGTGTGTGTAACAGACCACCCTAAACTCAGCTGCTTACAGCCATGCACCTTCGCCTCTCAGGTTCTGTGGTCAGGACCCAGCTGTGGCCAGGCTGGCCCCTCTGCTTCGGGGCCTCCCACAGGCTGCAGTCAGCCATGGCTGGGGCTGCGGTTTCATCTCACGGCCCGACAGGGGCAGGTGCCATGTCTGAGCTCGCTGGGCCTTCAGCCCCTCGTGAGCGTTCGGACTGAGGGCTTCAGACCGTAGCTCCTGCTGGCCGGAGGCTGCCCTCAGGTCCTTGTCATGTGGCCTCTGTCGCAGTACGACAGCTTCATCAAGGACCATGAAGGAGGAGAAGACGGCAGCAGAGACAGCTGTCCCCGGGGTGGTCCCCTGACCTCAGCGTGACATCTCACTGTCACTGCCTTCTGCTTGATAGGAATAAGTCATGGGGCTAGCACGCACTCGAGAGGAGGGTCCAAGGGCACGGGTTTGGGGGTGGGTCAGCGTCAGAGGCTGCCTGTCCCAGTTTGTGACAGGGACGATCGGCCAGTGGCAGGAAGCAAGGTGCTTGCAGGTGTCTGAGGCCGTTTTTGTCTGGTTGCTCAACTCCAGCTAGGAAGTGCTCCTTTTCCATCCAGTGACGTTGTATGTGCAGTTTGGTTCTGGGACCCCAGTGCCATCAGAGGCCGACCGGGTACCCAGAGGGTCCAACCAGGCCCCGATGCGGTTTTCTCTCAGGGGTGCATGTTAAACACGTGGAATCTTCTTCTTTTTTTTTTTTTTTTTTAGAGTTTTTTTTGCTATAGGGTGCATGCACTCGCTAGACAGATTCTCCTCTTGGGATCTTGGGCATGCACGCACACGCGCCCGGTGTGAGTTTTAAGCCACCGGGTCCGGGACGTGAACCATGGTCGACTACGTGGGAGTCCAATGACATAGCCATTACGCTAACTGCTGGTTCCCACGTGGAACCTTCTCCACGTGACAGCCATGCTTTCTGGGAACACAGGGAAGCAGCTGACTGGCTATTTGGGAGCATCTGCCCACTGGGTCACATGTCATTTTCCCGATAAGTCAGCGATGCAGACTTGTCTGTGGGCTTGTGCAGGGCTGCTCACACCTCGAAATGTCCTGAGCCTGTCAGAGGAGACCTGCTCACAGGCCCTGGGGTGCATTCTGCAGTTCCCCTTGCGGGCCCCGGGGTGCATTCTGCAGTTCCCCTTGTGGGCCCCGGGGTGCCTTCTGCAGTTCCCCTTGCGGGTCCTGGGGTGCATTCTGCAGTTGCCGCAGAAGGTGTGCTGGGGGCAGGCAGGATCGCTCTAGGAGAAGCAGTTTTCCAACTCTCCTTGCCCACTGTCGCCTCGGAAGGGCACGTCTGCTCCAGCGTGCAGTCCTGCCTCGGGGAGAGTCGGTCCTCGGGGAGGGTGGGGCCTCGGGGAGAGTCAGGACTTGGGGGTGAGGCCTCGGCACGGCCCCCGCTGACCCCCGTCTGCTTTACAGTGTGGCAACATGGCCCGAGAAGGGCTGCGGGTGCTCGTGGTGGCCAAGAAGTCTCTGGCGGAGGAGCAGTATCAGGACTTTGAGGTGAGTCATCTCGTGACCTTTCCACTATTCCCACCGCCTGCCTGTCCCCAGCCACGTCTCCATCCTGTGTCCCCTTTGCTCCTTCCACTCTGGCCGTACCAGCGTCATTTTTGAGCATGCCGGGTTCTCTGTTGTCAGGAGCCTTTGCACTTTCTGTTTTTGTTGCCTGGAACAGCGCTCCATGGCCCATTCCCTTGCTTCCTTTGTGTGCCAGCTCAAATGTTACCTCCTCCTCCAAGAAGTCTTCCTGGACTACCTCTCTAAGGTGGCTCCATCCTATCACTTTCCATCCAGCACTTCATTTAATTTGCTTTCTTTTGCTTTGGGGGGTGTAGGGGGAGCTCTTCTTTCTTTCTTTTTTTTTTTTTTAGAGAGAGATTTCTGCTGTAGGGCGTGTGTACTCTCCAGAGAGACAGAAAGTGAGAAATCATCCCTGGGGGGATGGCCGTGCTACAGTCTCTTCTCCATTCTCCTCTCAGGATCTTGGATATGCACACACATGTGCTCAGCATAAGTTTTAAGCTGCTGAGTCTGGGCCTTGAACTGCAGTTGAACTACATGAGAGTCTAGTGACGTAACCATTATGCCATCTGCTGGTTCCAGGGGATCATTGTTTTTTTCCTTTGCCAGAGGGCACATGTACTTGACAGAGAGATACAGAAAGAGATGGAGAGAAAGTGAGAATGTAGTCCCCAGTATAACACGGTCACACCACAGCCCCCCTCCACTCTGCACCCCGTCGGGACTTTGGGCACATACATGCCTGCATGGTTTTCAAGCTACTGGGGCCAGGACCCGACTGCACAGCCGGCCTTGTGGGATCGAACTCCTTTGACCACTAGGCTATGGGGCTGGCCTGACTCCATTTTTTTTTTTTGGAGAGATTTTCGCTATAGGGGGCCTGCGCTCGCCAGACAGACAGAGAGAGACAGAGAGACAGAAAGCGAGAAATCACCCCCCAGGGGGGATGGTCACACCGCAATCCTTTCTCCTTCATTCTCCTCTTGGGATCTTGGGCACGTACGCACACGCGCCCAGCGTGAGTTTTAAGCCACTGGGTCCGGGACGTGAACCATGGTCGACTACGTGGGAGTCCAGCAACATAGCCATTACGCTAACTGCTGATTCCCGGCCCGACTCCATTTTTCACTGCACTCCTCACTGTCTGTAACACCCTTCTATTTCACACGCCCGTCTTGCCCATCGTCCTCTGGGATGAGTTGTGGTGCAGTGCAGTCTGGTTTGCTCTTGGACCTTGGAGGCTCTGCATATGGCTGACCTTCCAGGACACGGAGTAAATCAGTCTTGGGCAGTGAATTCTTTAAGCTGTAAGAAGCGTTGGCGTTGAACTAGACCATTTCCTCGTCCACCGCCACCTGGTCCTCTAAGCCGTGTGCTCCCAGTGCTGGCCACTGCCGTTCCTGGCGAGGCCCAGAAAGCTGATGCGCACAGGTGCACGGGCCAGGGCTGTCCAGGGACGGGCTGTGCAGGCCCTTGCCCTGCTCCCCAGAGAAACCACTGGGCCCGTCTGGTTTGTGTCTGAGTCCTTGGCAGCCTTTGTTTCCCAGGCGTTCTACTCCCAACCCGCGCGCCTGCCTTTCAGTGTTAAAAGCACGTGGCCCATCCGGAATCTTTGGTTTTTGCTAACATGATAAAGCAGAAGGGTCAGGTGGATGGTCTCCGGAGGTGGGCTTGGTGCTTAGAAAACTGGATGGTGGGACCAGCAGTTAGCGTAATGGCTATGTCGCTGGACTCCCACGCAGTCAACCGTGGTTCGAGTCCCAGACCTAGTGGCTTAAACTCACGCTGGGCGCGTGTGCATGTATACCCAAGATCCCAAGAGGAGAATGGAGGAGAAGGGATTGTGGTGTGGTCATCCCCCCTGGGGGGTGATTTCTCGCTTTCGGTCTC
>NW_006159507.1:241054-241698 GCF_000334495.1 Tupaia belangeri chinensis
ACAGCAACACCCCCCCCCCCCAAAAAAAAAAAGAAAAGAAAGAAAGAAAACTGGATGGTCAGAGTTTGCGTTACAAAGTGCGCATACCGAGGGGAGGAACCCGCTGGTATTTGCAGTACAACCCAGTGAGGTTGGTGCTGCTAGGCCATTTCTTGGATGAAAGCAGAGGAAGCTCAGAGAAGCTGAGTGATCTGGGAAGGACACACAGCAGATGAACGTAGAGCAGAGTGGAACTCAGGTCTGTCCAACTCCCAACTCCTGGGCCGAAGAGCTTGGGAGGAGCCTGAAAGGCTCTTGCAGCCATTTGGGGTGCAGCCCATCTGTGGGGTCCCCTGCCCTGTGTGAAGGGACGCAGCCCAGCCCCTGGCAGCCAGTCCGGCTGTCCCACCCTGAGTGGCCACCGTGTCTGTGGTGTCTGCAGGCCCGCTACGTCCAGGCCAAGCTCAG
The DNA here is from genome assembly GCF_000334495.1 of Tupaia belangeri chinensis. NCBI lineage: Eukaryota > Metazoa > Chordata > Mammalia > Scandentia > Tupaiidae > Tupaia > Tupaia belangeri. Next base: position 241,502 of record NW_006159507.1, read on the forward strand.
TGTGCACGACCGCTCCCTCAAAGTGGCCACAGTGATCGAGAGCCTGGAGATGGAGATGGAGCTGCTGTGCCTGACGGGCGTGGAGGACCAGCTGCAGGCCGACGTGCGGCCCACCCTGGAGACGCTGCGCAATGCGGGCATCAAGGTAGGGGCGCTCCCGGCTGCTGGCCTGCGTCCGGTAGAGGGTAGAGCGGGGG
>NW_006159507.1:242061-257124 GCF_000334495.1 Tupaia belangeri chinensis
GGCTGCCACCCCGTGTCAGGTAGAGGTTAGAGCGCGGGCTGGGAGGAGGAGAGGAGCCGGCAGTGTCTTCTCTCAGAGGGCAGCTGCCGTCACCTCTGTCCCTGCAGCTCTGAGCTGGGCAGATGGCTGGGAGGTGTTTGCTGTCACCTACCGCCCCCCTGACTGCCCCCTCGACTGTGCTGGGCTCCCTGACACCAGGACCGCAGTCTGTCCTTACTGCTTAGTGCTGAGCCAGCATCCAGCGTGCTCGATTGTTCATTATATTCTGAGTGAGTGACCAGCCCACTGTCTGTCTGTTGGTGTGGCCAAAGGAGTGAGTGGCTAACAGCTCCACAGAGTGACCCAACTGTCAACAAACTGCCAGATTTACATTTGAACTCTACTGTTTGAAGCCCCCAAACACAAAGACACCCAACCCACTGTTTAGTATGGAGTAACCAGTAGAGGGCGCCCGAGGACCAGACTGTGTCCGGGCCCCAGGTGAATATCTGCAAACCAGCTCACAGCTCCTGCAGCCCTGTAGTTTTGCCACACCCAGAGGCAGCTCCCTGCTGCGTCCTGGGCCTGCGTTTGGAAAAGTGCCTGCCCTGAAACAGAGCCACTGGAGGAGCACGACTCTGACCCACAGTAATAACGAGCTCCCAGCTACCTCTGTCCCATCCGGAGCTCACACTCGCGTGCACGCTTCCTTGTAGACCAAGTTCTGTCGCACGCTCCCAGGAAGGCTGCCAGCAGAACCCTGGGTTTCACAACAGCTCTGCTGCACTGAGGCGTTTTAGTCTGGCACTGGTGGTTTCTAAGCCCTCTCCTCCTGGATCGTCAGAGAGGACGCCTTCTGCCTCCAGCTGTGTCTTGGTGTTTTATTTGCATAACGGAATGGGACTTCTCTTTCTGATTTTCCTGGTAGATGCAAGGGGGCAGGACAGTGCATTGGAGGCAGGTTTGTTTGTAATTAAGGTCTAAGGTACGATCTTTAACAGGAACTTTTTAAAAAAATTTATTTAGCTTTTTTAATTTATTTATTTGTTTGTTTTAATCTGACCAGAGAGGGATAAAGTGAGACAAAAAGTAAGTTGCCAGGTCCAGGATTCAAACCGCAGTCAGCCATGTGGGGGTCCAGCACCCTTAACTACCATGCCACCTGCCAGCCCTCTTACAGGAACTTTTCTACTTCAGCCCACTTTGCAGACGCAGAAGCGGAGGCTGAGAAGGGCGGCTGCACTCCCCGGGCTATCGCACTGGGAAGCAGCCGGGCTGGGGCTGGGGCTGGGGCCTTGGTTCTTCCCTCGGACCTTCCTCCCGTTGCAGTGTGGGGGCACCGGTCGTCCTGTCCATGGTTTCCAGACCTCGAGCATTAGCTTAGGAGCTCAGCCTGTGACCCAAAGGCACGCGATGGAACTTGGTGTTTACAAGGAGCCGCGCCTGCGTGTTGAGCACCCGATGGCCCGAAGTAGCCGGGGGCTCGTGATCACTGGGTCTGAGCCGCGCTCCTCCTGTGGCCCTTCCTCAGCGTTGATTCTCTCACGCGGACCCGAAAGCTAGTGCTGAGCCACGATCGCTTTGAAGAAACCTGCTTTTAGGCCAGATAGGGTTTAAGGGACCACAGTGACCCGTGTTAGGTCAGCCCAGAGGAAGAGGCCGAGGGCTCTGTCCCCGGAGGGGCCAGTGTCTTGTCCTGACGTCTTCCACCTAGGTTCCAGTCCTACCTCACTTCTGTCACCCCGGACAAGTGGCCTAGCCTCTCAGCACCCGTCTCCTGCCACCCAGAGTTAGCCGTGAAGGTAGTTCGTCCGAATGTGGAGGGCACTTTCTGGGTGCCGGGAGGCGCGGAATGTCGGTTTACTTTCTTTCCAGTTCTTCCCCACTGCCTGCCTTCCCCTGGCCTTGATGCCAAGGCCTGTCCCTGCAGGGAGCAAAGAGGACAGACGGGTCAATGTGGTGAAGTGACAGAGCAGGAAGCACATTTTGTTTGGGCCCAGTTAGGAGAGCTAGCCGTGTGGCTGTGGGGTGGTCACTCGCCCTCTCTGTGCCCACGGCGGCGAAGTGCAGAATGTCGTGATTCAGTCTAGAAGAACCTGGCACATTTACACTGCCGGTGTCTTTTAGGAGACTTAACCCCCAGGAGAGTCTGTCAGGAGTGACTGACCGGGTAGAAGACTGTCATGGACAGGGCAGTGAGCGCTCACTCCTCCAGCCTTTCCCGCATCTTCGAAGGTTTATCGCGTTATGAAAAATGCCCAGGGAGGGTTGTGAGTCAAGGATTGTGCTTGGTGACGTCCCCTGCCCTGCGGGCCGAAGGCTCTTTCTCAAAGCATCACAGCACCAGCAGGGGGCACTCAGGGCCCAGGGCCCTCACATGGGTGTTTTCTGTGGCGTGTTGGGGACACCCAGGTCTCGAGGAGGTAGACGGGACACAGCAAGATGAGCTTCATGTCCTTGGAAACAGCTGACACGGGTGCCAGGCCAGCCTCAGAAACTAACCGGCGGGCCTCTGCCACTCTGTCGTGCTGCATTTCAGGTCTGGATGCTGACGGGGGACAAGCTGGAGACAGCTACGTGCACAGCGAAGAATGCACATCTGGTGACCAGAAACCAAGACATCCATGTTTTTCGGCTGGTAAAGTGTTCTCTGAGCAGGGGTCCTGTGGGGACAGAACTTCAGTTTATCCTGTAACCTTATAACCTCCGGGAGCCCCCAGAGAGGGGAGGAGGAAGCTTAGACCACCGTTGGCTGGGTGGGGTCACTGAGCCACCCAGGTGCAGGCTAAAGGATTCCTTCCAGTAATTATGGGGCCCCTCATTCCAGCCCCGGCTAATGCTGTGCTCTCACCCTTTTGGGGGTCACAGTCCCCTTCAAGAAGCTGGTAGGTGTTAGGTACCTCCCCAAAGAAGCAGCTCTGCTCGTACCTGTGACACTGCGGGTGTGAGTCCCAGGGTTTCACGTCAGCTCATACACGTGAAGTCGTGCGAAGGATTCTGGGATTTCCTGTCAGCTCGTACGTGTGATACTGGTGTGTGGTTCCTGGGTAGCATGGCCAGGTCCCTGGATAAGAGAGAGATTCCAGACTACCACGCCAGCCTGTTTGCCCTCCTGAAGGGACACATTAGGGCCACCAAGGAACAATGGGAAGGAGGGATGCAGGTCACAAGTTACCTGCCCCCATGGCGAGACTTGACCAAAACAAAGCATGCTTTGGGCTCCTCCCTGCAAGGGCTGTGTGGGGCACTGCTGAGTTAGGAAGGTGAGGGGCACTAGGACCCTTAGGGTAGGATGTAGCAGTCCCACTCATCTGAAACAGAGCCAGGGTGCCAGCCAGCTGGGGGGCTCTAGATGTTTCAGGCTCTCCCCCATGTCTGCCTTGGTCCGTGGCACAGTGCAGCTCTCAGAAAGCCGTGAGTTTCGGAGCGGCAGAGCTGCACAGGATCGGTTCTTGGTTATTCCGGATTCTGTACTGGGAACTCAGCCACCCCTGGGTTTACTGTGACCGCCATAATCAGTACCCGGGGCACGTCCATGGTCACGTGCACACGGCCGGACAGTGGCGACATGTCTCAGTTGTGCATGTTCTCGGCCGAGGTCCCACCAGGCGATGTTCTGTCTTGTTTCAGTTCTCATGTTGCGAGTGAGGGTCCTGTTGTAGTCTGTTTCCGTGTTCTGGTTTCGGCTTTGTGTATCTGTTTGGTGGCAGTTTTGCTGTGTGTTCACAATGGCCCCCAAGTGTGGGTCTTCAGTGCGGGCAGTTTGCTAAGCCCCGGGAGCCCGTGATTCGCCTGACAGAGAAAACCGGCAGGTGAGCTGCACTATCGGCTGTGAGTTCAGCATCGATGGATCAAGATGGCTGTCTTTTTTTTTTCCTAAAGAATTGTTTATTTGATTTTATTTATTCATTTATTATTATTATTTTAGAGAGAGACAGAGAGAAAGTGAGAAAGCAAACCACTAGGTCTGGGACTCGAACCATGGTTGGCCATGTGAGAGTGTCCAGTGCCTTAACCACCATGCCACCTGCTGGCCCCGAATCAAGATGTCTTTAAGCAGAAATGCATGTGAAACCAAGTTACTTACCAAAGTTATTTACCAGTCGTCTGACAAAAACACTGTGCCTAGAGACTTGCAGAAACCTCGCCCTGTGTGCCCTCCAGGCCGAGAGAGGCCGCTTTGGCTCAGCGTCCACACAGCTGTGTCTAGCATGCTGCCATGACCGGGAGTCAGGCCATTGCAACTGAGTTCAGGGCTGCAGCGCTGCCGGTAGGCTAGCTGCTTGTCTTTATAAATAAAGCTTTATTGGGGTGCACAGATCCCCACTCACCTTTGCATTGTTTATGGTTCCTTTTGCACTCTAATGGCAGAGTTGAGTAGTTGTGACACAGACATATGATCCCCAAAACCTATAATTGGTATTTTAAAAAAATTTTCCAGAGGGCATGTGCACTCACCAGAGAAGCAGAGGGACAGATGAAGCACCCACTGTGGGGAATGGTCACACCACAATCCCTTCTCCATTCCTCCCTCCTTTCAGGATTTCAGTCATGCATCCACACACATCTGGTGTGTTTATCAAGCCACTGGACCCAGGACTTGAACCACATGGTCATCCACATGGGATCTGGCTGCCTGAACCGCCAGGCCATGGAACCAGCCCCAATTTGCATCTTTCAAAACCTGTACTGTTTGGGACTAGCAGATAGCATGATGGTTAAGGTGCTGGACTCCCATGTGTCCGAGTGTGGTTTGAGTCCTGGGCCCAGTGACTAGAAACTCATTCTAGGCGTGTGTGCATGTGTGCCCAAAATCCCGAGAGCAGAGTGGAAGAGAAGGGATGATGATGTGGCTACCTCCTGGAGGGGTGATTTCTCACTTTCTGTCTCTTTCTCTTTGGTGAGCACATGCTCCCTATGGCAAAACCTAAAAAAAAAAAAAAAATCCCCAAACCCTACACTGTTTAACACCTGCTGTTTACGGAGAAGCCAGCCACCCCTGCTAGCTACCTGGCTTTGCGCGGCCACAGCCTGCTAGTTGCGTCTTACTTTGGTTGGTAACGGATCCCTCCCACCTTGATTTGCTTAAGACGAGGTAGACAGCCGCATCGGAAATCCGTGAGGACAGGCCACGCGAAGTGCTTGCATGTGCCCGCCCATGACCGCCGTGTGGTTGCACCTCGTCCTGGGGAGATGGCAGGCCGTGGCTAGAGGGCAGGTATCCCAGTTCCCACAGGAACTGACAGACAGGATTATCTGGGTCTGGCAGGGGGTGGCAGTGGCCCGGCTGGGGCAGCCCTTGTCATCACACCAGCTCCAGGAAGCTGCTGTTTATTTTTCTTCCATCTCTGGAGAACAAGGCATCCTCCATCTCTCTGTGCCCCTCCAGGTGACCAACCGCGGGGAGGCCCACCTTGAGCTGAACGCCTTTCGCAGGAAGCATGACTGTGCCCTGGTCATCTCTGGTGACTCCCTGGAGGTGGGTATGGGAACCCCTGTGAGCTGGGGCCTCCCAGGAGCATGGGCCTCTTCCTGCTGCGGAGGGTGGCCTCGGCGGATGGCCGTGGCTGAGCACTTCCTGTCTCTCCACTCCCACAGGTCTGCCTCAAATACTACGAGTACGAGTTCATGGAGCTGGCCTGCCAGTGCCCCGCCGTGGTCTGCTGTCGCTGCGCCCCCACCCAGAAGGCCCAGATCGTGCGCCTGCTCCAGGAACGCACCGGGAAGCTCACCTGTGCAGTAGGTGGGCAGCCCCAGTCCCGGCCCTGCCTGCTGTCTACCGGGCGGGCTCCCATCAGCGCCGTGGGGCTCGGCACCGCGTCCCCTGGCCACTCAGGCCATGCCTTCTTCGTCCCGTGGGCTTTGGCCCTCTTTTTGCTATCATTGGCAACATTTCCCTCAGAGAGAGCTGATCAGCATGGCCGAGGGCTTGTCCTTTTTTGCTAATGATGCAGGGACACGGCACTCTGGGGAGGGGACGCCGCACACCACAGAACTGGGTCTGGGTTTGAATCTCTGAGTTTTATAGCTGGGCGCCCCAGGTGGCTTCCCTCACCACCTTGGGTCGCAGTTTGCTTATTGATAAAATGACAGTAATAATTGTGGCTTCCCCAGATGGTGCTTATGAGGACTAAAAAGCGTCACATTAAAAAATGCTCGCCGCAGCGCAGTTAGTGCTCGGTGGTGCCCCGGTCACTGAGGAGGGTGTGCAGTGGTTGCAAGCACTAGGCGTGGACTCAGCCCCACTCCCGCCACTCAGGGCTGGGGGCTCGGAGCCACTTGGTCTGCCGACACCCAGTAAGTTTGCCTGTGACATAGGATCTGGTAGCGTGGGGCTGTGGAGCACGAGCGGCCATGCAGGAGAGGCGCTCAGGGAGCGCTCAGGAAAGCAGACGTGACCACGTGAGAGCGAGACGGGAGAGTCCGCTTTCCTCGCCACCCCGCTTCACTTTCCGGTCTGCTCTCTGGCCTGTGTCCCGGCAGGTGATGGGGGCAACGACGTCAGCATGATCCAGGAGTCGGACTGCGGCGTGGGCGTCGAGGGGAAGGTGAGCACATCCTCTCGGCCACAGCTGGCCTCTTTGCCTCTGCATGCTCCTCCAAAGACGCAGCTGCGATGCTGCCGGAAATCCCAGACGAGAATGCAGAGTGGAGGGGGCACGTAGCCTAGCTACCGCGCCTCACCTGCAAGCCAGAGCGCCCTAGTGCTGTATCTTTTTTTTTTTTTTGGAGAGGTTTTTGCTATAGGGTGCGTGTGCTCGCCAGACAGACAGAGAGGGACAGAGAGACAGAAAGCAAGAAATCATCCCCCAGGGGGGATGGCCACGCCACAATCCCTTCTCCTCCATTCTCCTCTTGGGATCTTGGGCATGCATGCACAGGCGCCCGGCGTGAGTTTAAGCCACCGGGTCTGGGACTTGAACTGCGGTTGACTACGTGGGAGTCCAGTGATGTAGCCATTACGCTAACTGCTGGTCCCCCTAGTGCTGTATCTTACAGACAGGTGGCAGCTTTTTGCCTGCAAAACTTTTTTTTTTTTCTTTAAAGATTTTTGCCATAGGGCTCATGTACTCTCCACAGAGAGACAGAGAGAAAGATAGTGAGAGGAAGAGTGAGAAATCACCTCTGAGGGGCTGGCCACGCTGCAATCCCTTCTCCAGTCTCCTCCTGGGGCTTGGGGCACACACGCACGCACCTGGAATGAGTTTCAAGCTGCCAAGTCCAAGACTCAAGCCATGGTCAGCCATGTGGGAGTCCAGTGCCTTAACCACTGTGCCACCTGCTGGCTCCCCAACAACTAAGCTGTTGCAAAGGCTGTTTCTGCATTCCCAGGGCACGGCGAATGCCCTTCAGTCTGAATGCTCCCAGTGGTCAGCGCTGTCCGTGAAGGCACTGGTTCTAGCTTGGGGTTGGGCATGTGTTCTCGCTGGCCCCTCACGCAAAGGCCCCGGCAGCTGCAGTGTTTGGAAGTCTGCCTGCGGTGGCTTTTCGGTCCCCTACTCCTCATCAGCGGCTTATCAGCCATGTGCCAGCCTCTTGGAGTTCACTGTGTCCTCTCTGCTGGGGTGATTTCTGAGTGACAGTAGGCGAGGAGGGGTCTGGAAAGACGGGGTCCTGGAAAGACTCTGCTGAGGGTCAGGGGCATCCCCTGTACATTTTGCTGCATATCCTTGTGAATTTAGCTCATCCGAAACTTTTTTTTTTTAATACCCTTTTTGGGGGTAACATGTGACTGACCACAGTTTGAGTCCCACACCCAGTGGCTTGAAACTCATGCTGGGCGCATGTGCATGCATACCCAAAATCCTGAGAGGAGGATGGCAGAGAAGGGATCGCGACATGGCTGGGGGATGATTTTCCACTTTCTGTCTCTCCAGTGAGTGCATGTGCCCTGTAGAAAGATCTCTCTGTCAAAAGAAAAAAAAAATCCCCTTTCTTTCCTTTCTGATTCTCTGGTTCTCAGCTGGGTGGTCATTATTTGAAGCTGCAGGTTTAACTGATTCTTGAGTGGATGTTATTTCTGAAATCTCTATAGATTTCCTGAATATAAGTTTTAAGAAACAGTGACACTGAGTGTAATATAGAATTCTTTACAAGTGTTTACAGAGAATGAAGACACTTCCCCTCCTGTTAAAATATGACATTCTGATTCCTTTGTTTTTGGGAGTGTGAAAAATATACGTGCTCACTACAAAAAATGGAAACAGTTTGGAAAGAAAGTAAACCCCTTCTGTTAGACATCTGCGTCGAGCTAGTAACAGGGTTTATTCCTCCCCAAGTATCTCTCTCTGTAAATTACTGGCTATGGGCATGTGCATATTTGACGGCTATGTCTTACACATGTATGTGTATTACTTTCATGTGTAATTTAAAATGAAAAACATACTATGTATTTTGCTCTGCAGCTCACTTAAATCTGTGACGGATTTCTTTCTACATCAGAGTGTGCGGGGCCATCACTTCTTACCCTCCCTCTTTTATTTTTAAATTTTTAATTAAAAAAAATTTTGCCATAGGATACATGCGCTTGCCAGAGAGAGACAGTGAGAGGGACAGTGAGAAATTACCCCTTGTGGGCCCGGCCATACCGCAGTCCCTTCTCCTCCATTCTCCTCCTGGGATTTTGGACATGCACACACAAGTACCTGGTGTGATTTTCAAGCTGCCAGGTCTGGGACTTGAACTGCAGTTGGCCACGTGGGAGTCTAGTGCCTGAACAACCATGCCACCTGCCGGCCCCACCCTCCCTTTGTATTTTGAAAAATGTCACCCCTTCAGAAAACCTGAACTAATCGACGAGCACCCGTCTCCCCTCCCGTTTCCCCGTTGTTGACGTCCGCCGCGCCCTCGCTCGCTCCGAGTCCGTTGGAAGTACCCTGCAGGCACGGGGTGATCTTACCCCAGGCACCTCAGCGTGGCTCACTTACGAACAAGGGCCTTCTCCTAAGTGCGGTAGCATCGGTATCGCCCCAAATGCAACGTCAGCATATTAATTCGACACAAAATTCACAGTCGAATTTCCTCAGTCATCGAAGTATTTTCCTAACGGAACAAAAGCTCCAGGAATCCATTGAGAGTCACACTTGCATTTCTTAGCATGTCTTTGTGTCTCTTTAATAGTCTTTGTCCATTTTGGCGAGGAAGGAAGGAATGTTCTGTTTTCCGTGACACTGGTGTTTCTGAAGCTTTTGGGACAGTCTCAGAGCGTCCTGCAGGCTGTCGGTCAGAGGGGCTGGACCGCGTCCGTAATGGTGTGAGAACCTGAAGGGGAACCACGCTCTTTCCTGCGTCCCATCAGAAAGCCCTGCTGTCCTTTTGTCCCACAACTGGCCTTAACCTTGTCCCTTTTGAAGCGCGAGAATTCTGTTACGTAGCTACACTCCTACAAACGTGCAGAGCTGTGTGTTCAGGAATGTTCTAGTTAGCATGTTAGTAGCATCAGGTTTTTTCCCCTCTTATGTTTACTATTTTCAAAGAGTTTTTTTTTTTTTTAAATTTGATTTTGTTCATGTGTGCTCACCAGAGAACGAGAGAGAGAGAGAGAGAGAGAGAGAGAGAGAGAGAGAGAAAGTGAGAAGTCACTCTCCTCTCCTCCCAAGATTTTGGGCACACATGCACATGCATCCAGCATAGTTTTCAGGACTCCGGGTCTGGGACTTAAACCTCGCAGCTGGCCAGTAGGGATATAGCCGCCTTCGCCACCATGCCAGGGTCTGACTTTAAGGGAACAGAATGTGTCATGTGAAACACCTATCTTTGATTCTTTGCTACTTACGAGATGGGCCAAACCCCCAAGGCTGAGTATTAGATCACTCGATCTCCAAATTAAAACTCTGTGATTCAGAATATTTTTTATTTAAAGAAATGCCTCTTTTTAAGTCAAGCCTGCACTTAGACCACCAACTGTGTCGAGCTGGAAGCCAAAGAATCGCTTACCGAAAGGCTTTGAAGATCCCCTTACCGCGTCTTGCTTTTTTCAGTGGAAAATAAACGCTTGCTTTGACCTCACGTGCTGCTGACGGTGCCTCTGGTTGGGTTGCAGGAAGGGAAGCAGGCTTCGCTGGCTGCAGACTTCTCCATCACTCAGTTTAAGCACCTCGGCCGGTTGCTCATGGTGCACGGCCGGAACAGCTACAAGCGGTCGGCTGCCCTCAGCCAGTTTGTGATCCACAGGAGCCTCTGCATCAGCACCATGCAGGTGGGTGGGCAGTGGGCTCTCCGTGGGTGCACATGGTCATGCTGTGGGGTGGGCAGCGGGCACCTCTCCATGGGTGCACATGGTCATGCTGTGGGGCGGGCAGCGGGCTCTCCGTCCTTGGTGACGCTGTGGGGCGGGCGGCCGCCTCTCCATGGGTGCACATGGTCATGCCACGGGGCGGGCAGCCAGCACCGCTGCATGGGTGCACCTCGCTATGCCTCGCAGGCGGGTGGTTGGGGGCCCTCTGCAAGGTGCACAAGGCAACATTGTGCAGGTGGGCGGGCAGGTGCTGCGGCTGTGTGGTTATCATGGAAAACCCTGGGAATTGGACTGCTTTGGTGCTGTTACCCTGAGCTGGTCAGTTTCAGGCCCCATAGGCCAGGCTGCGCAGACAGACCTTGGTCACCAAGTCTGTCTGTGCTCTGCCTGGCTCCTCTCGTGGGTGGTAATGGCTGCTCTTGCCCCGTGGCATGGATGTGAGCCTCTGCAGTGGTGCCCGCACAGGGCTTGGCAGGAAGCAGGTGGCATGTCCGTCCCAGCAGGTGCTATGAGTGGAGGTGAATTACTACTGTTGTTTCATCAGCGGGAAAGACGCAGTTAAACGCCAAATGTATGCATGCCCTGATGTTCCACACACAGGCAGGAGCCAGCAAAGAGCAGCCACGGGACAAGGGCAGCTTCCTTCTCCAAACCCTGACGTCCATCCCAGTGTCTGTCAGGCAGCGTCTCAGTCCTCGTGCAGCCCGAGTCCCCCTCATAGGTGGACTCTGAGGCCAAGTGGACAAGGGCAGCTTCCTTCTCCAAACCCTGATGTCCATCCCAGTGTCCGTCAGGCAGCATCTCAGTCCTCGTGCAGCCCGAGCCCCCCTCACAGGTGGACTCTGAGGCCAAGCGACAAGGGCAGCTTCCTTCTCCAAACCCTGATGTCCATCCCAGTGTCCGTCAGGCAGCATCTCAGTCCTCGTGCAGCCCGAGCCCCCCTCACAGGTGGACTCTGAGGCCAAGCGAGGCTGAGAAACTCACGCCATGACCCATAGGGCCTTCGTCTGCCCAGGCAGCTGGGCCTCAGCACTTGCTCCTGAAGACACTGAGCCTGGGTGTGCTAAGGCTGCCCCCTCTTGCAGGAAATGAGCATGTGAATCAGGCAGTGCCAGCCTCATTGTATCCAGCAATTTGAAAAATACTCCAAGCACATGCTCATGTGTACCCCAAATCCTGAAAGAACAAAGAAAGGGAGAAAGGACTGAGGGACAGGCATGACCTTCCCCATTGAGGGGTGCCTTCCTCACTCTCACTCCGTCTCTCTCTGTTAAGTGCACACACCCTTTCTGGGGGAGTGAATGAATGTGTATATACACACACACACACACACACACACACACACACACGTGTGTGTGTGCGTGCCGGGCGAGTTTCAAACCACCAGGCCCAGGACTCGAGCCACGGTTGACTACATGAGAGTCCAGCAGCATAACCATTCTGCCATCTGCTGGTCCTGCATCTTGCTCCTGTGTTACTTTTTCTCCAGAAGATTCTAGAGGGTGTCACCATTTCCCACGTTCCTCTTGCTGGGCCTTTAGTCTCTCATTGGGCTCTCGTACTCACGTATGTGCTAGGAGGAGGTCCGGGGCAGGAAATGGAAACTGTTTGGTGTTGAAAAGCTACTGACCGCCTCCCCTCCTCTGGCAGTGAGGTGAAGATGCTCCCATGGGTGTGGTGAGAATGAGGGAGTAAGATCCTGAACCCACATGCCTTCCTAACCGTGACACAAGCATCTGCGACCTCGAGCAAGCCACTTGACAGCTCAGGGCCTCAGTCTCTCTGTTGTAAAAAAGAATATCCTAAGGCATGCTCACCAATGTTAATAAAAGTTAACCGAGGCCGGCCACAGTGGCACAGCAGAATGTGATGCTGTGGTACCCTGGTTCCTGTCCTGGGCCTCACTGCACACACCGGCCACATGTGTGCTTGCCTGGGGTCCTGGCTGGCTGAGACTGGGCAGGGTTGCAGCGTGAAGACCCTGTTGAAGGTTTCTTTCTCTCTTAGAAGGAATAAATGAATACATTTTAAAAATATTAAGTTTTATTTATTGCTATTACTTTTAAACTTGCTGTAGGGCACATGTGGTCCCCAGAGAGAGAGGAAAGAGGAGGGAAGAGAGAGAGAGAGTGAGAGAGAAAGCTACCAGGTCTGGGACTTGAACATGGTTGGCCATTTGGGAGTCCAGTGCCTTAACCACCTTACCATCTGCTGGCCCCAATGAATGAACTTTTAAGAAAGCAAAACAGGATAATGTATAAATAAGAGGTGATACTTTAATTTGTAGGAAGGTGTTCAATCTTGTGTGAAAGGCATTCGAGGGATGTTGCTTCATGTACCCGAGAGCTCACCTCCTTACCCCTCCACCCTCCTCCCACCACCTCCAGGCCCGTGGGGGTGATTTTAGTTACGTATTTGTTGTATTTGTGAGTGGAGGAGCCTTAAAGCGATTTGCATCAAGTCTACGCCTCAGCGGCAGGCGTGCTCGCAGGGCCACGTGTGTACCTTGAACTCCCGTGAACTCCCTGATCGCACTGGGCAGTAAGATGGCTTTACCCATGGGCAGTGTTCTCTGCTCATCCCCGTGTATCAGCGGAGACGCAGAGGCAGATGAGCTGCCTGGATGTCACCTTAGCAGCCATTCAGGAAAGCATCCCAGGAGGCCATGTGCTCTTCGCACCAGAGGAGATACCTGCAGCCCCTGTCCGCTGCGCGGGACATCACTGAGGGAGCCAGCTAGAACTGCACCTGGCTTTCGTCTCTGACACGCGCGGCAGTGTTGATGTTTCCCAGAGTATTCTTGTCTAGATAAAGGCTTTATGGTCAGTCCGGCTCTCAGAGGAAGGGGTTCCTGATACTGGTGTGAAAACTGAACCAGATTCTTGACATTTTTACAACCATCCTTCCTGGACGGCAGCCCAGCCTAGGAGAGAAGTGGTTTGGCCAGTGGCTGTCAGGGTGCTGTGATTCTGAAATGTTGGCTGGAGCGAGACCAAGGCTGCCCTGGCTCTAGTGCTCCAGGTGCCTGCGTCCGAGCTCTGTGCCCAGTAAGTGGCTGGCCCTTTCCTGCCTTCCCTGCTGCCCATTGCAGGTGACGAGCCACATGGTTCTGCTTAGATGCTGTTCCTGGTCACTGGGATGGTTCAGCCAGTCTCTAGGTGTCCAGTTTGTTTTTTTAAAAGACGTTTTGTTTTAGGACACGTGCACTCACCAGAGAAAGACAAGAGACAGTGAGCGGGAAAGTGAGAAATCACCCCCCAGGGGGGATGGCCATGCTGCAATCCCTTCTTCTCCATTCTCCTTCTGGGATCTTGGACACGCACACACATGCGCGCAATGTGAGTTTCAAACCATCGGGTCCGGGACTCGAACCGTGGTTGGCCATGTGGAACTCCAGGGACATCTGCTGGCCCCTCGGTGTTCAGTTTTTATAAAGCCTTCAGGCAGTGCTTGTTCCTGGCGTTCCTTTGGTTTTATGCTAATTAATACCAGTGAACTTGGAGACCGTTTTCCCTCCACCAGCCGCAGTTGTCCAGAGGAGGAACTAACAAAGGCTTGAGCCTGACTCGATCTTACTGGTGTTCGTGGCCAGTAGCTATTGTTTCCACATCAAGAAGCAGATGAAATTTGTAAATATCTTTGTTGCTTTTGGCTAGTTGCAAAAGTAGGCTCATTTGCAAAAATCTCCAGAAACACGTTGGCCTGTCACGTCCAGTGTGAAGCCTACTCTGCCACCCCAGCCCCCGAGGTGGTGGTGCAGAAATATGGGATATCTTCTCACGTGTGGGGGCTTGTTTCCCAGTGCGCGCACAGCCACCTGGAGTGTGGACAGGCCTGGGGGCCGTACCTGCTCCAGTTCCTCTCCTATAATACATGATGGTGTTAGTGTTCATTCTCCTGATGGCCTGGAGCTGTGCCGAGGTCACGTGCAAAGTCTTCCTGGGTCTGGTGCTTAGTTCGCGTTTGCCGAGGAGCTGAGAGTGCTCTCTGAAGCTGTCAGATTACTCAGGCAGGACTCCGGGCTGTGCCACGAGTCGTGTGGCCGTGGGCAAGCCACTTAACCTGGGCATGCCTCGCTTTTCTCCTCTGCGTAATGGGGATGAGGATGACAGTAGCTACTTCGCAGGGTGGTTGTGAGAATGAATGAGCGAACGCAGAGAGCACGTCTGTCCGTGAGGTGGAGGGGCGCGCCGTGTGGCAGGAATGGGCAGACGTGAGGGCTCCCGTCATGATCTGAGTCACCCCTTTCTCTTCACACAGGCCGTCTTCTCCTCTGTGTTCTACTTCGCCTCCGTTCCTCTCTATCAAGGATTCCTCATCATTGGGTAAGGACAGCCAAGCAAGGTACTGATGTTTATGAAACCTCCTTAAAATGCCACAGTGAGGAGGCGCTTGGGTCTCCGGGTCACCTGGACTCCCGGCCCCAGGGAAGGCGGGTCAGCAACGTGCGTTAGAACCCTCTTGAACAGATGCATTTTTGGAGCGTTACGCGCTCACAAGACTGAAGAGGTTGCCCTGAGCATGCAGCTCTCCGTACCTGGTGATGACAGAAACGCCCCGAGGCCAGAGGGCTCTGCTGATCAAAGGCGAGAGGGAAGGTTCAGAGACACGGGGGACTCATGGGGTCCCAGGTAAAGGGAGTGTCCGACTGCCCTGCCAGCCCGAGTCAAGCCCAGGAAAACGTCCTCAGTAGAGCTCAGAGCAGATCTGGCCCCTCTGGGCTCTTAGGGATGTGCATGTAACAGAGCTCACCTGTGGTGCCAAAGTGACAGAAAGGGAGTCACTCGGACGTTTGCCACCACCAAAGCCACCCCGTTCTGGAGATGGGACTTCAGTGTTTCTTTCAC
>NW_006159507.1:257333-259923 GCF_000334495.1 Tupaia belangeri chinensis
CTCTTTCCAGGGGTGTGCTCAGTCCTGGATGTCCCTGAGGAGGTGGAGGTCGTTCTAGACAGACTCACTCAGGATCCACCCTTGGCTGGGGAACTTGGAAGGACTCTTAGTTTCGCCAGGCGAGCTCAAGGGTGGGCACTGGAATTCTCCCTGCTTCTAACTTAAATAATGGACTGTCCTTTGTTGGTCCTGGCGGAGTAGAATTTGCCAGAATACAGCCAGGGGTTCTCTAGGCGGTACACCTCATAGGCTTCCAGGATCCAGCCCCGTCTTCCTCCGCATCCTCATCACCTCCTCTCTCGCCCTCAGCCCCAGCCACACTGGCCTCCTCGCTGTTCTTTAACTGTGGCGACCACATCCCATGCAGGGCCTTCACACTGGCTTTCCCTCTGCCTGGGGTGTCCTCCCTGATAGGGGCCTGGCCGCCCCTCGGCTCTCACGGTGTCGTCTCGTTCCTTGGCCATGCACTTGACAGTCGCGTCCCCCACCCTCGACACACAGGTCTCAGCCCCTCCCCATTGTATTTTCCTCCTTAACACTTATTTCTAGCACATACTGAGTCGACTTGCTCAGTGACTAGCACGAGAGTGCTCCTCTCCAGGGCACACTTTTCTGTTTTTCATGGCGAATCTCCAGCGCTTTAAGCTAGGCCTGGCACATAGTGGGTGCTCAGGACACAGTCGCCGGAGGAGCGAGTGGGAATCAGGCTCGGGCAGATTGCCGGGCCTGTCTGGCTGGGCCTGAGTGCGGCTTGCTCTTCTAGGTACTCCACCGTCTACACCATGTTCCCTGTGTTTTCTCTGGTCCTGGACAAGGACGTCAAGTCGGAAGTGGCCATGCTGTACCCCGAGCTCTACAAGGATCTCCTCAAGGTTCGACGAGCGCTGCTCTCCTCCGGTCTTCCTTCCTCCCTTACCCCCTTCCCTCCCTCCTCCCCTCCCTTCTTTCCTTCTCCCTATTTATTTTCCTCCCTCCCTATTCTGTCTCTTTGGATTTCCTTTTTTTTAGTATCTATCTATCTATCTATCTATCTATCTATCTATCTATCTATCTATCTATCTATATTTTTTGCTATAGGATGTGTTCACTCTCCCAAGAGATGGGGAAGGGGTGAGAAAGCCCCCCCAGAGGGGATGGCCACACTGTCATCCCTTCTCCTCCAGTCTCCTCTCAGGATTTTGGGCACACGTGTACATGTGCCCAGCATGTTTTCCATGCCTCTGGGTCTAGGTCCTGAACCACACAGTTGGCCTGTGGGATCCAGCTGCCTTAATCCCGCTGCCACTAGCTGGGCTGCATTATTCATTTATTTCACACCGACTCTATATCTGATTGGAGCACATGTGAAGTGGTGGCTTTCTTATTTGGGGAAGGTGTGGGAGATTGTATTCTTTTCTAGAACATGAACCAGCACAGTCATACGTGAGTTGAAGACATGCCCGCTAACGACCTCCGAAAAGCCCCTGGCAGCCTGTTGGCAACTGCAGCTGTGTCTGTCCCAGAATGTTCTTGTGCACACACGTGCAAACAGTGCATGTGGTGTGTGTGTACACATGTGCCCGTGTGTGCATAATTGGGTTGTTCTGTTTTCAAGGGGTTTTACTGAAAGGCAGACACAGACTCTCATCCAGGGTCAGTCCCCTCCAGCATCACGCTGGTGCGTTCCGATGTGCGTCGGCCACTTGGTGATGAGCAGGCAGGCTCCGGGGCTTTCACAAAGGAGCGTGTGAAGGCCGATGCCAGCCTGGATGAGCGGGGTGCTGACAAGCTCTGATCGCTCCCTGTCTCTCGTTTCAGGGACGACCGCTGTCCTACAAGACATTCTTAATATGGGTTTTGATTAGCATCTATCAAGGTAAGAGTGGCTGAAGGCACCGTCTTGTGTTCTGCATTGACCTGGGGAGTCCCCTGACTGCGGTAGATCAGGAAGCAATGAACCTGGACCCTAACATGTCAGCTGGGAGTGTGGCAGGGTGTCCGGGGAGCCCCGCTCAGTGTTCTAAGGACTCAAACCTTCGCGTGGGAAGGCAGGCATCCACCTAAGGCTCACATCTATCAAGGTAAGAGTGGCTGAAGGCACCATCTTGTGTTCTGCATTGACCTGGGGAGTCCCGTGACTGCGGTAGATCAGGAAACAATGAACCTGGGCCCTAACATGTCAGCTGGGAGTGTGGCAGGGTGTCCGGGGAGCCCCGCTCAGTGTTCTAAGGATTCAAACCTTCGCGTGGGAAGGAAGCATCCACCTAAAGGCTCAGCAGAACCTGCTGGGGGCTCCACCCGTGCAACAAAAAGCAGTTGCTTTCTGGGATGTCCTGGCACGTTTTTGAGAGTCAAGTTGTATTTATTTCAGTCCTCTGGAGAGAATCCCACAGTCTTTAGGGGCTTTGTAAGAGGACCTAGTGGAGTATAAGGAGAAAATATTAAAACTTCAATTTGTATTTATTTTTTCTCACTCTTTTTAGACTTTCAATTTTTGTGTGTTATATAGTTTACATAATCTATTCATACATTGTTCCTAATATCTCTAGAGAGCCAGACGGGTACACATGTAGAATTTACACCCAAACGTGTTTGTTTGGGATTCATTCTT
>NW_006159507.1:259996-272837 GCF_000334495.1 Tupaia belangeri chinensis
AGAGAGAGAGAGAAGGAAGGTGAGAAAGCAAGCTACCAGGTCAAGGACTTGAACCATGGTTGGCCATGTGAGAGTCCAGTGCCTTAACCACCATGCCATCTGCTGGCCCTTTAGAGTTCATTCTTAATTTTTTAAAAATCAGTTGGCTGTGGAATTTTTTTTTTTTGAGAGGTTTTTGCTCTAGGGCATGTGTGCTCTCCAGAAAGAGAGAGGCAGAGACACAGGAAGAAATCACTCCCCAGCAGGGATGGCCATGTTACAATCCCTTTTCCATTCTCCTCTTGGGATCTTGGGCACACATGCACACATGCCCGGCCTGAGTTTAAGCCACAAGGTCCAGGACTTGAACCCTGGTCGATCGCATGGGAGTCCAGCAATGTAACCATTATGCCATCTGCTGGTCCCTAGGCTGTCTAATTAAAAACTTCAGAGACCATTACATTTGTTGGCAGAGGGTTAAATGGCCATTAATTTTTTGGTTGTTGTTGCTGTTTTTAAGAATTAGGTCAAACTATACATGCAGCTGGTTAAAAACTAGCAAATCCCTCGTGAAAGTTTTAAATAGTGGCCCTCCATCCCTCCCCCAGCCCTCAATCTTGTTTATAAAAGGCTGTCTTCGTGTTCAGTGCTGGCCCCGGCAGCGCACATACTGAAACTGGAATGACACACAGATTAGCATGGCCCTGACACAAAGGTGACACACATTTGCGAAGCGTCTCATTCATTTTGGTGGAATGTTGGGTGTACTAACTGCCCTAATTCAATCCTTGCACGTTGCATCCTTCTGTAGCAAAATTGCATTGTGCCCCACAGATATATACCACTATTAAGACAATTAAAAAATGAAAAATAAGTCCAGCGACATAGCCATTACGCTAACTGCTGGTTCCCGAGAGGTTTTTGCTATAGGATGTGTGTGCTTGCCAAAAAGACAGAGAGAGACAGAGAGATAGAAAGCGAGAAATCACCCCCCCCCCCCCGGGGGGAGGGCCACCCCCATCCTCCATTCTCCTCTCGGAATCTTGGGCACGCACGCACACGCGCCCGGCATGAGTTTAAGCCACCGGGTCCGGGACCCGAAACACTGTGGACTACATGGGAGTCCAGCGACATAGCCATTATGCCAACTGCTGGTCCTGCTACTGCTGTCATTTTTATGTGTAGAAAATTTGTCGTCTTGTGGGCCAGCTGGTAGCATGAAAGTTAAGGTGGCTGGTATCATATGGCCAACTTCCTGGTTCAAGTCCCAGACCTGATGGCTTGAAAAACATGCCAGGCGTGTGTGTATGCATGCCTAGAACCTGAAGAGGAGAAGGAATCATAGTGTGACCATTCCTCGTAGGGGGTGATTTCCCACCCTCCCATCTCTCTTCAGTGAACACATATGCCCTATGGCAAAACTAAAAAATAAAAAAAGAAAGAAAAGGAAAAGGAAAAAAATTGCCACCTTGAGTTTTCAGTGTCCTCAGTGGTGAGTCTGTGCAAGGTGTTGCTGAACTGACTTCTCGTCCGTTTTCATCTCACGGAAACGAAACTCTGTATCCACTGAGCGCCCCCCCCCCCCCCAGCCGCTGGCCACCATCATCCTACTTTCTGTCTCTGAGAGCTAGACTGCTTCAGATCCCTCCTGTAAGTGGGAGCATACCTGCTTGTCTCCTGGTGGCTGGCTAGCACTGCAATTTTTTTTTCTTTTAGTTTGCTATAGGGCATGCGTGTTCCTGGGGGAGGAGAGGACGTGAGAAAGCAGCCCCTCCCCAGGGGGCATGGCCACACTGCAGTTCCCTTTCCTCTGTTCCCCTTGGGACTTTGGGCACACAGACACCTGTGCCCGGTGTATACCTGTACCCTTTTCAAGCCTCAGGTTCTGGACTTGATCACTCAGCCAGCCATGTGGGATCCAGCACCTTAACTGGAACCCACCCCCATCTGGCCCTGCCACTCTCCTTCTTAATAGTACGTTTCTGGAACTTCTCCATTTGGCCCTACCACTGTCCTTTTTAATAATATGCTTCCGTGTCTGTTTCTCCCATCAGCTCCTGATAAGTTACTCTCTCCCTCCCCAGCCCACCTCGCATCTTCCCTCCTTTTCCCTCCTCTGGAGTGATAGGTCATGTATTCCATAAGGTTGAAGGGGAAAAGCAGAACTGAGGGTTTAAAGCCTCATAAAGCAGCCCCCCTCGCACTCACGGCCCAGTGCCGTCTCCCGTGTGTAAACGCACAATTTAAAAAGGCGTCCAACCCGAAGCAGCAGCGCGTGGTTGGCGGGCGGCGAGGCAGACGCTGTCCCCGGCCTTGCAGGGAGCACCATCATGTACGGGGCGCTGCTGCTGTTCGAGTCGGAGTTCGTGCACATCGTGGCCATCTCCTTCACCTCGCTGATCCTCACCGAGCTGCTCATGGTGGCGCTGACCATCCAGACCTGGCACTGGCTCATGACGGTGGCCGAGCTGCTCAGCCTGGCATGCTACATCGCCTCCCTGGTGTTCCTGCACGAGTTTATCGGTGAGAGCCCTGAGCGCGGGCCCGGCTGTGGGGAGGCGTCTCCCCGGTACTGACGCATGGCCTGGGCTCTTTGTCCTGCACCCTTTGCTTCCCACCATCCACACTGCACTGGCGTCCCTCGGGGCAAGTGGTG
Source organism: Tupaia belangeri chinensis (assembly GCF_000334495.1). NCBI lineage: Eukaryota > Metazoa > Chordata > Mammalia > Scandentia > Tupaiidae > Tupaia > Tupaia belangeri. Next base: position 262,632 of record NW_006159507.1, read on the forward strand.
GTCGTGGAATTGAGCACGTAGGGCTGGTTCTCTTGACGGGTGGAAGCAACATCCCTAATCTGAAATCTGAAATGCAAAATAATCTGGAAGTTTCTGACTCTGACATGATGCCCTCTGGAAAATCCCACACCTGACCTTGTGCAATGGTCACAGCCAAAACACTGAAAGAAAACACTATATAAGATGCCTTTAGACGTGTAGAAGGTGTACACGGAGCGTTAGTGAATTTTGTGTTTAGGCTTGGATCCCGTGCCCAAGATAACTCATTTTATGTGTGCAAATGTTCTCAAATTCAAAGAAATCTAAGATCCAGAACCCCTCCAGTTCCAAAGATTTCAGATGAGGGATACAAAACCTACATAGGGCATTTGTTTTATTTTGTTTCTTGAGTGTTTTTGCCTTAGGACAGGTGTGCTGGCTGGAGAGAGTGACAGAGACAGAGACAGAGAGAGGGAACATGAGAAATCACCCCCAGAAAGATGGCCATGCTGGGGTCCCTTTTCCTCATTCTCCTGGGATCTGGGGGACACATGTACACGTGCCTGGCTTAATTCTCAAGCCACTGGATCTGGGACTCGAACTCCGCTTGGCCATGTGGGAGTCTAGCACCTTAACTGCCACTCCACCTGCTGTCCCGTTTGGTATTTTTTAAGTTTCTTCCTTACATGAGGCTAGAGTGCGCAGAAGCCCTAATGGCCTTCCACGTCACGACCGTCCTGCTGGCCTTCTAGCCGGCCAGATCGTAAGTGCACCTGGTATGCTCAGATTCACCTGGAGTCCGGGCCCCGGGCCTTCCCACGTAGCTGTGGCCTAGCGCGGTGGCCCCTATAGCCTACGGCAGCATGGCTGTGCGTGTGTGAGTGTGTGTGTGTGTGTGTGTGTGTGGACATGCAGCGCGCTCTGGCATGGAAGGGGGATCCATTTGATTTAACAAGTAGCCGCAGTATTCCGGCCACCGTGCAGGCATTTGGTGGGGGTTCCGGGGAGGCCAAGCATCCAGCCTTACTCTTGAATAAATGGTAGTCCGACAGAGGGCCCAAAGCCATGCCCAGCAAAGCTGAGGGGACAACAATGCCCTCTTCAGTGTCATGCCTATGCTGATAACTTCCCCAATTTTTTTTTGGCACAAAAATCCTTTGTTGCCATGAAATCTTAATCAGAAGTCTAATCCACAAAACCCTAATTAGGCGAGAGGCGTGGACTTGCTACAGGGCGTGGCAGTGCGGGGACGTGCCACCCCAGCTCCGGCCTGGGCTCTCCCTTGCCGACTGGTGCTGACACGGCCCTTCAGTGCCCTGCGGATCTGAGTGAGAGCCACTGCTCTGTACAAGCACGCTGACTGACAGGTGTCACCAGCACTGGGCCTCGTCCACTCAGGCGACCGCCATGTTGGGATGACAGTGGCACATGAGGTGGGCGGGCTGTCCTAGAGCTTTCCTTCTCATTTGGACACACAACAATCACATACATGAACGTGTGAGTGTGGGGATAGCAGATGTGAGCACAGCTACCGAGGGCCAAAAGCAGGGTGCCATGAGAGACCCAGGCAGACCCCAAATAAAAAACACAGAGTTTATGGACAGGAAAGTGCAGGCCCCACCGGGCGGGGAGAGGCAGGGGAGCTGATCTCTCTGGACTGTGGTGCTTGGGGGAACCCTGGGTCTGCTCACCATCTGGCCTGACAGGCCTGGGTTCTTCTCTGCCAAGCTGACCTCTCACTTGTGTTAAGGTGTTGCCAGACCAGTTCAGGTCAGCCGGGACTGACCGATCAGCTGGGAGCCAAGGTCCCTGCAGGGCACCAAGATGGCCCCGTGCCACGCTGGACCCCTGAGTGCCGACTCGGGCTCCAGTTCCTGTCCAGAAGCCTGTTTCTAGCTCAGCTCATGAACTTCCAGTGCAGGCACAGTCGAGGCAGCCCAGCGTTCTCCGAGCTGTGCCTTGAGCGGCGGCTCGGGACTCTAATCTAGCTTTTCCCTGCAGGGGCAAACTTGGGAAGCTCTGATTTCTTGACACTTGCCATGGGAGCCAGTGCTTTGACAGCCCAGCCCCGGGGCCAGCAGATCAGATCTCCCTGTTGTTTTCACAAAGCAAAGCCATCTACGGCTCTCTTCTTTTCCACAGAAGCATTTGGGTTTCTTTTTTTATTTAAACAAAACCAAACCCCTCAAGGCACGTTTTCCCTTTTATCAAAGCTGGGGGAGCTTAGTCCCAGGCTGCCTCCCTGCTAGGGTAGGTGCTCAGCTGCCTGCCCGGGACTGTGGACAGGCTTTCTCTGGGAAGCTCTCATGGCCCCCTCCCGACCCGCTCTACCCCAGGGAGACCTGCAGGGGCAGCGGTCCTCTGACCCTGGGGTGTAGGGTGGTTGTCAGGCCCCTGCACCTCTGCTTCCTGTTCCCCCCCCACACACACACACACACTGGCATTCTCAATGGGGGCAGGGTAGTCCCCAAACCCACAGGAGCCAAAACTGGTCTTGGGTCGGTGCGATCAAATCTCGCTCCCTTCACCTGTGAAGTGCAGAAGTGGGTGCAGCCCCCCAGATACCCAGCCTACCAGCGGCACTGAAAGTCCTGCGGAGGAGGTGGAGTAGGATCTAAAGGTCTAAAGGGCGCCTTGGGGTGGGGCGATACTCAGAGAAAGATCAGGAAACCGCTTTGCCGTGGAAGCATCTTTGATCACAGCTCTACTCTGTCAGCTTGGAAAGCTCCTTCAGAAGGTTTTAACAGGGTAAAGGGTACCCGTAGGAGTGGGTTTCATCGTAGTCTCACACTTGCCACAGTCTCCTGGAAAGGGTTTTGTGAGTACCTACTATGTGCTCGGACTTGGGCCCATGAAGGTCACAGGGTTGCAGTCCTGTCCTCGCAAGGCTTGGGTTGCCTTAAAATGGACTGCAACGTGGGTTGAGCCCTGGGCCTGGCACTTAGTAGGAGCTTAATCAGTGCCAGCTGCATTTTCACATCCTGTGTTCGGGAAGAGGGGAAGGGGTTTGCTCTCGACTTGCATCGTTGAAGGCCACACGTTGTCATTCCTCTTGAGAAAACCCCTGACTACCAGCTCTCCTGTCCTGAGGTCCAAGTCCCCGAGGGCCAGCTGTCTGACAGGGCGTCCCTGCCCTCTGCTTGGTACCTCGCATCTGTCTTGGAGCTTCCTGTGAAGGGAGAGAGTTGCCAGAGGCTGGAACGTGCATCTGAAGGCCACTTCTGCTCTCTCATGGCCAGGTTGAGAAAGATTCCAAATCAAAAACACCTGTGGGTTTTCCCCCTCAGTGTCCTTCCCATAGTTGTCCAAAAATGTCATGTCGCTGACTATCAGGAACTGGCAAAGCAGGCCATCGAGAGGAGAGGGCGGGGAAGGCGAGCCGGCAGTACAACATCCCTCAGAGAATGAGTGGAGGGAAGGCCCCTTCCAGGAGGCCGTGTGCGTGGTGTGGACAGCTCTTCCTTTGGTTGCCGGGAATGAGTGTTCCTTTTTTTTTTTGGAGAGGTTTTTACTATAGAGCACATGCTTTCGTCAGAGAGAGAGAGAGAGAGAGAGAGAGACAGAAAGTGAGACATCGCTATCCCCAGGAGGGATGGCCACATCACAGTTCCTTCTCATTTTTCACTCTAGGGCGCATGCGCTCGCCAGCGGCGTAGGTTTGACGCCTGGGAGTCCAGGCCTCGAGCCGCGGTCGACTACATGGGAGTCCAGCGACATAGCCATTACACTAACTGCTGGTCCCTGAGTGTTCTTTTTCTAAAAAATTAATTGAGTTGTTATTATTAAATCTGCTGTAGGGCAGGTGTGCTCACCAGATACAGAGGGAAAATGAGAAAGCAAGCCTCCAGGTGCAGGACTCGAACCTCAGCCCTGTGGGAGTCCAGAGCCATAACCACCACTCCACCTGCTGGCCGACTGCCCTAACCACATGTGCCTCCCAGCACGGCCTGCCTCCTCACCGGTCCTCTGCTTGCTCGCAGACGTGTACTTCATCGCCACCCTGTCGTTCCTGTGGAAGGTGTCCGTCATCACCCTGGTCAGCTGCCTGCCCCTCTACGTGCTCAAGTACCTGCGCAGACGGTTCTCCCCGCCCAGCTACTCGAAGCTCACGTCGTAGGCCGTGTGCAGAGGAGAGGCCCCGGTCTCTGCGCGTCCCTGACGGGCAGAACTCCAGCTCCATTCCTAGCAGCCGCCACCCGTGGATTCTGCGATCGCTAACACGTGCAGTCTGGCGTGCAGAGGCTCTGCACCCCCACGGAGCCTGCTGACGCCAGATGAGTGGGAGGGAGGCCCCGACACGCCGCCCTCTCGGCCCGTTGAACCCCAGTTGTCGTGTGTGAGTGAGTGTCAGTACGATGCACCTGGTGGCTCTGCCGAGTGCCCGTTGGCCTCTGCGAGCTTCCTTAGGACCTGATCTTGTCGTCCCGTGATAAAAGTTTCTGTCTAGTCAGAGGTGGTAGAAGGCTTGTTTCATTTCTTCTTTAACAATCCTAATGTGTGTAAACTCTACATCTTTCTCACTCCTACAAAGCAATTTCAAAAAAAGATAAAGCTTTTGGTATACCTTAGGGAGGAAAAGACAGGACATTGGTCAAATGTTATCCAAAGAGTCACCTCTATTTGGAAAGGTTGAAGACCCTCTTGCGGGCAGCCTGCTTACCAAGGACCACGCGAGGCCGAGGAGAGGAGGGAGAGGGAGGACCCTCAATCTAGGAGTTCTCCTCACTCAGACTCAGCATCCACACTGCTCAAACCAACTTCACCTCCCACCTCCGGAAAGAACTTCCAAGGTGTCATCCTACTTTGTGAGGGCCTGGGAATAATCACCAAGCCCAAGGCGATCCGAGGACACCTTCCAATGCTTTAGGCAGAGTTGTTTTAGCAGGAAATGTGCCACTGAGCAGCCCCTACAGGTGTCGACAGCTCGATGAGGAATTGAACTCCTTCAGACAGCATGGCCGCAGTGACTCAGGTCCTCTGAGTCCGAAGCGGAAGGTCAGAGGGCCACGCTCCGCTCTGCCACCGAAGCCTGTTTCCCGTTAGCAGGAATTACTGAGGATGACCGACAAAGGCAGAGCCATCTTGCCAGTTGTTGCTTGGTGGCGGTGGTTTTAAAAGTGCGGTGCCCCGGCTGCCACTGAATGACCTGCCTGTAGATGCCAAGGGGGGGTCGTGGTGAAAGGCCGCCAGGACTCCAGGTCTCTCCCCCACCAGGAGGAGTACGTGTGCGTGTGCTTCTCCTAGAGCTGTGACTTCCCGTTTCCGAGAATGGAGGGAGTCACTGGACGTGGCAGGGCAAGGCCTGCTTGGGCTTCAAGTCTCCTCTTGCAGAGCCACGCGTGCAGCCATGGAGGCGAAGGTGGTGGATCTTCAAGTAGAGTGTGGCTGCCTTCTTGGGTTTGGGATTGATTCTGTGTGGCGCACACGTCTCTGCCCTGTGTCACAACTTCCTGTGTGTGCTTCAGAGGTGTTACGATGCAGCCAGTTGCCGACACCCACTGCCCACCCTGCTCTTGGGGAGTTGGGGACGTGAGGAGCAGGCCACTGCCTGGCCTTTGGAACAGACTTGCTGTGCTCTTGCATTTGGTGAAAACTTCCCGGAATGACACTCAGTGACAGGCACTGATGCATCGGGCGCCGACATCATGCTAGGTCCTGCGGTTCTGTGGTAACTGTCCCCTTTGGATTCAGCCACTTCCACCAGGGAGAAATGGTCTTTAAGAAAGAGGCATGAACCGTTGTTTAGGGCCAGAATCTTTGTCCAGGAATGTCAGAAAGGTTGAGTAAGTCTGACTGCACGGAGTGAGTCTTTGTGGTTGCAAAGGTAAAGGAGAAGCAAGTTTTGCCTCAAGTATTTGAGCCTCTGTTTTCTCGGCAGTCAGCCCTGTAAAACCGGAAGTCTTACAATAGCTGCACTTCGTGTGCTAACCCTGAACCGGACTTTGCTCACAGAGACGGGCGATTGCTTCTGCAGGTAGGCCGTATGGAGCCCTCGTTAGGAAGTTCTAGATGTTTCCCGCAGATGTGGGAAATGGCCTTTTCCTTAATTCCACTTTTTAAGAGTATATTTTATTATTTGCATGAGCCCGAGAGGCGTAAAAGAGAGAGAGAGACAGAGAGACAGCACCCCCACAGGGTCTCAATGTCATCATCTGCCCCCGGCTTCAGCCAGCTTCAGACCATGGACACGTGTGTGCCTGGTGTGCTCGGAGTCTCTGGATGCAAAGTCAGGGTCAGCCACGTGGAGCATCACATTTTACCGCCGTGTCACCATCCAACCCCTTCACTCTCAGTTTTGATTGAGGTGCGTGGGCTGGGTTTCAGAGCCGACTCGAGGCGCTGCTTAACATCTTGAAGGGAGGAAGCTTCCGAGAGAGGCTGAGCAGCCACACTTGCGAGTCGAAGGTGCTTGTCCTAGTCCTCCAGGTGCCTCCTGGTCTGTCGTCTCAGCCACACTTCGGTGGAGGCAAAGGCAGGAAGAGCCGACATCCATGTGGCAGCTCCATGTTGTGGGACCAGCCGGCCGCCGTCAGCCAGCTGGTGCCACCCTGGGGGTGTTAGCGACGTGCGCACCACACTTAAATGCTGAGACCCGGGAGGCGCGGCTGATCCTTGAGAGCACACGACCCTTCTCAGCACGGATCAGAGTTAGGCCCAGCGAGATCGTGGGAGCTCCGGGCCCTTCCGGGGTGGGGGGTAACCTTAATTGTAGGGGAAGGCAGGAACAAGCAGATGAGAGACCTGGGTTGTTTCATGAGGATCCCTCCCGAGTCGCCCTTGACCAGGAGAGCCGTGCTGGCTTTTTCCTGGTGCCCAGATCTGGACAGAACCTACACATAGCCCTGTTGGCACCACCACCTGTGAATTCAGCGTGACCTCAGTCTCCGACCGTCCATTTAATTTGAGGTCAGAAGGCCTCGAGATCCGCCGCCAGCTCTGTTTGAACTCTTTTTCATGGAGCAGAACTCACAGCCCCCTCCGCCCTCCGACAGCCGAACATCCATTATTATTGTCTTATCGTCGTTATGTCTCTGGTGGCTGTGTGTGTGCATATGTGTTGTGTGGGGAACCGGCTTCTGTTTGGTTTCTCTTTTTCCCCCTCTTTCTTTATTTTAAGAAAATGACTGATTTCCTGAATAACTCTATTTTTAAAATTTTTGCCATAGGGCACATGCACTCACTGGAAAAAAGAGATAGACTGACCAAGACTATGTGTGAAAGCACCTTCTCCCCCTGGGGGCTGGCCACACCACAATCCCTTCACCTCCATTCTCCTCTCGGGATTTTGGGTACTCACGCACATACACCTGGTGTGTTTTTCAAGCTGCCGGGTCTGGGATTCAAACTACAGAGTGGGCCGTGGGGGATCCAGCTGTCTCAACCACCCACCATGGGCTGGCCTCTGAGTAATTTTCTTACATATGACAGTTTGGGTCATTGTTTGGAGGGCGCGTGTGTACATGTGTCCCTGTGGTGCTAGGTGAGACAGTGGTGTCGATTTGAGCTGCTTGGAGGGCATCCCGCAGAGCACCGTAAAGCCGGATGAGCACCCAGTTCCAGCCACCTGGAGCTGACCACATGCTTGGATCTCTGCCATTCTTCCCTCGGTCATACTGTCCCAGCGAGCGCCCCTTGAGTGGGACTCTTGTAGCAGTGAGCTTCAATGTCATCGTCCCTTTACTGACCCTTTACTGACACTACTCAGTTACCTGCCAGAAATTCAGGTGGTACTGAAAATGCTTTTTTTTTTTTTTTAAAAAAAAAAGAGATTGTTTTCTTATAGGGCTTGTGCACTTGCCAGAGGCACAGAAAGTGAGAAATCACCCCCCCAGGGGGGATGGCTATGCCACAATCTCTTCTCCTCCCTTCTCCTGGGATCTAGGGTACGTACACACATGTACCTGGCATGTTTTAAGCCACCGGGTCCAGGACTTGAACCACAGTTGACTACATGTGAGTCCAGCAACATAACCATTATGCCATCTGCTGGTTCCTGTACTGACCATATTTTATAATGGCTTTCGACTTTTGCACTCATTGAGAATTAATATGCTAACGCCTATTTTATTTTGTTTTTATACTTTGTTTTGTTTGTATAGGGGCGAGGATGCACTCAGGCCTTGACGGGCAGGCAGCATTTAAGCCTTGGCCAAGATCGCAAATGGGGCATCCATGTTCTTCTGCTCCATCCTGTTTAAAGCAGACACCTGCCAGTCAGTTTTTTTAATCTCTGATCAGTTTTTCTGTGTGTTTGAAGTGTATTTCTGTGTGCGTGTGCATGTGTGTGTGTGTGTGTCTCAAGTTTTTTGAAGAAAGACTTGTTTTTTATTCCATTAAAATTCCATCACTCCCACCCGTTTTCAGTTTAACAATATACAGGACCTTTGTAAATAACAGCAATTTTACCCTCCCCCTTCTTTTAACGTAAAGTTTTTTTGTGTTGTTTATGTGTACTTGAAATATTTCCATTAATTATGTCCATTTCTTCTTGGGGAAAAATCTCATCTTGTTTTTGAACGGAACTTCAAAGCTTCCCGCGTGTGGACCGCGCCGAAGCATCTTCTCACGCCAAAGCAGCACGATCCACATCTGTGCGCTCCGCCACCAGGCGGGGCGGGCCGCGCCTTCCGTCACTGCGGTCGGCGATGTCATGAAGATTGTGTGTGGGAGGGTCAGGTGGGGATTTGGTGTCGGCAGAACGAAACCTTGTGGTTAATTGTTTATTTGGCCGCAGTGGCGTTATCCCGCGGTCTGTAGGGTCCCCATCGGACTCGGTCGTCTGTTGGTCTGTCGCACCTCCTCCTGGGCAGCGCTGCTGATCAGAGGGACGCCCCGGTATGGTGTGCTTCAATGTAGCAGGAACTTCCAGCTGACTTACGTTCTCGCTTCTGCCATGGCACACGTGTGACCCTTCGTGTCTCCGAGCAGTTCCGCTTTCATGGTTTGCCGGCGCGGCCCATTGCTGTTGTCCAATAAAGCTTGTGTACTTTCTGCCTCGGGAGCACTGTTGTGTGTACGGAAACACGAACTCTGTGTCAAATGAGGACTTGGTATTAAAGTGCTCCTAATTTGTGCTCATCTCTTGGTATATAAGATGTAAAAATTTTTTTTCTAGTTAAACGATTTTGATTTGGGGGGAAAAAGCCAACACCCAAATCAGTGCATGCTGTTTATGATTCTGTACTCTTGCCCACCCCAGACATGTCAGAACTTCAGAAAAGCGTTTGACATAAATGGGGGAAAAGATGAACAGCCTAAGATTCATGCGGTATTTATACACCTGGTCCTGTGGCTTTGAAATCTCGTGGAATCTAGGGACGGAAGATGGAAGAACACAGTCACTTAAGTTTCTGGCGAAGGGTTTTAGCCTGTGTGTGGAAAGCAGAGGACATCGTTAAATGAATTCAACCCAGTGATGATTTCTTTTTTAGGACTTATTTCATTTATTATTATTTGTAAATTTTACCAGATTAAGAGAGAGGGAACGTGAGGAAGCAAGCCGCCAGGTCCGGGACTTAAACCACTGTTGGCCATGTGGGAGTCCAGCCCCAACCTAATGGTTTCGGTCAGAGCTGATTCTGTCCAGTAGGGGACAGACGTGGCCATATCAGATTGTTGCAGCTGGGGAGGGGCCACCGGCACCCCGTGGGCAGAGGCTGGGCTGCTCTGGCACAAGCTGATCTGGCCTGAAATGTCTGAAGGGCTGAGGCCAGAAGCTCTAATGTAATTAGCACACCCAGCATTGCCGTTTTGCTCTCTGCATTTGCAGAGCAGGAGGTACAGGTGTCTGGGAAGCAAGTGACAGCCCCCTGGCCGCTGGCTTAATTAGTAGCTCTGCAGCGTGGGTTGCTGTGTTTCCGTAGCTTTCAGTTGAAAGGGCACCCACGTGCTCTCTAAGGTGGAGGCCGAGGACACCTTGCATTAAATGTGCCCGCCAACCCTGCGTTTGCAGTGAAATTCCATGCCTGTGGGGACAGTCCTCCATCGCAGCCGCTAGGGAGCGCTTGAGGACCGCGGGACGTTTCTGTTTCCTGTTTTGCAGCACCAGCCTGGCCCAGCACGCCCGCCTGCCTGGAGTTTCAAGACGTTGCTTTCATTGCTTCAGAATTTATTTCATGGCCAACGACTCCGTTAAAAACAGACATTTCTTTTCATGCTGTTGACCAGAATATTTTGCTGGACTTAGTTTAAAAAAAAGGGGGGGGGGGAGAGAGGGGTGGGAAATAA
>NW_006159507.1:273665-285296 GCF_000334495.1 Tupaia belangeri chinensis
CAGATTGTTGCAGCGGGGGAGGGGCCACCGGCACCCCGTGGGCAGAGGCTGGGCTGCTCTGGCACAAGCTGATCTGGCCTGAAATGTCTGAAGGGCTGAGGCCAGAAGCTCTAATGTAATTAGCACACCCAGCATTGCCGTTTTGCTCTCTGCATTTGCAGAGCAGGAGGTACAGGTGTCTGGGAAGCAAGTGACAGCCCCCTGGCCGCTGGCTTAATTAGTAGCTCTGCAGCGTGGGTTGCTGTGTTTCCGTAGCTTTCAGTTGAAAGGGCACCCACGTGCTCTCTAAGGTGGAGGCCGAGGACACCTTGCATTAAATGTGCCCGCCAACCCTGCGTTTGCAGTGAAATTCCATGCCTGTGGGGACAGTCCTCCATCGCAGCCGCTAGGGAGCGCTTGAGGACCGCGGGACGTTTCTGTTTCCTGTTTTGCAGCACCAGCCTGGCCCAGCACGCCCGCCTGCCTGGAGTTTCAAGACGTTGCTTTCATTGCTTCAGAATTTATTTCATGGCCAACGACTCCGTTAAAAACAGACATTTCTTTTCATGCTGTTGACCAGAATATTTTGCTGGACTTAGTTTAAAAAAAAAGGGGGGGGGTAGAGTGGTGTGGGAAATGAATATTTATTTGATCTCGGATATTTGCATTTTTGAGTAATTGGCAACTGGTAAGCTTTGGCCTACTCCCTGTTCAGGCTAATAAGGGTCCGAGACGAAATGTTCCAACACCCCAAGTACTTGAACTGTTTTTGTTATGAAACGTTTCAGGGTGACATGAAACCCTGTGGTATTTGTGCGGAGGTCTATAAATGATGGATTCGCTCACCTCAAAATAGAACTGCAGTGGCTCCAGACTTTCCAGAAGTCGGAGCACAGTAACAGGATTCATTCAAGACTTGCTAATTTCCCACTTTAAATGGCTTACATAACAGAACGGTCCCGCCTTCGCGCCTCTCAAAACTACCCATGAAGTGATGGTGAAATGTATCATTAAAAGCTAGAAATAGCTCTGCTAAACTCTGAGAAAAAGATGAGTTTTTTTTCTGATCACCCCCTCCCCTTTTCACCCAAACATTGCATAATGTTAAAAAAGTCAAATCTTTCCATGGGATTTCATTTCATTCTCCATGTGGCTGTGGTCAGAAGGGTAAGTTAAGCACTTTGGGGCTGTGGATTTTTGGAGGATCACGCATTCCCAGATCAGTTTTCAGCCAAAGTCTTAGCTGAGCAAGATGCCGGGTGCCGGGGCTTCTCCCCTCAGCCCCGCTGCCCCGCTGCCCCGCTGTGGGCGAGGTGTCCACAGCATTGCTGCTTCTCCAGAAAGATGCCGTCTTGCAGGGGTGCAGAGACAAAGCCACGCTCCACTTTTCCTGTTGACGTTTGCAGTTTGAAATGGATCGCCCTAAAATCGGGGGTGACTGAGTCCTGTGTGACGTCACCGGCCCCCAGCCCATCCTTAATGACAAGCTGGGTCTCACTTCTTAGAAGTGAGCAGGTACCGTCACGCACATGAACTCGCTGTTCTCGGGTCCTGCTGTCTCGTTTTCAAGAGATTTAAGAGAAGTAAATTGTCTTTTACCGGACACAGAGAACCGTGGGAAAGTTTTTATTTCCTTTGTGAAAGATTGCAGAGTCCAGGTCGGGGGGTGTTGTGGGGGTGCAAAGGGTATGTGGTTGGTATAAGCTGACATTGTCACTTGCCATCTCTTTACGGGCACCTGCTGCTGCATCCTGGGCTGTGTGCTTTGGGCGTGTCAGAGAGTCAGACAGACACAGCCCCTGCCCTCACGGGTGTTGTGTTCTCAGAGGCACCTAAGAGGGAGACCGACAGGACCAGCAGTTGGCGTAACGGCTGTGTTGCTGGACTCCCACGTAGCCGACTGTAGTTCGAATCCTGGGCCCAGTGACTTAAACTCATGCTGGGTGCATGTGCGTGTGTGCGTGCCTGCTCAAGATCCCGGGAGGAGAATGGAGGAGAAGGGATTGTGGCGTGGCCATCCCCTCTGGGGAGTGATTTCTCACTTTCTGTCTCTCTCTCTCTCTGGCTTTCTGGTGAGTGCATGCGCCCTATAGCAAAAACCTCTCAAAAAGAAAAAATAATAAAGAGGGAGACAGACAAGCAGATACGACTCTAATGCCAGTGGAGATCAGGCCTCTGGAGACAAAGCAGGGCAAGGAAGATCAGGTAAGAGCAGAGTTGAGAAAGCGGTGGGAGGCTGAGAAGGGCCCTGAGGGTGGGTCACTGGGGCAGAGGCTTGCAGGGCATGGGGGCGGGGGTGGGAGGAGAGCAGGGCATGGCATTTGGGCAGCTGTGTGTGCAAAGGCCCCAGGGCAGAAAAGGTGTGTTGGAGGGATACGCTGCTCATGATCCCGGGAGGAGAATGGAGGAGAAGGGATTGTGGCGTGGCCATCCCCTCTGGGGAGTGATTTCTCACTTTCTGTCTCTCTCTCTCTCTGGCTTTCTGGTGAGTGCATGCGCCCTATAGCAAAAACCTCTCAAAAAGAAAAAATAATAAAGAGGGAGACAGACAAGCAGATACGACTCTAATGCCAGTGGAGATCAGGCCTCTGGAGACAAAGCAGGGCAAGGAAGATCAGGTAAGAGCAGAGTTGAGAAAGCGGTGGGAGGCTGAGAAGGGCCCTGAGGGTGGGTCACTGGGGCAGAGGCTTGCAGGGCATGGGGGCGGGGGTGGGAGGAGAGCAGGGCATGGCATTTGGGCAGCTGTGTGTGCAAAGGCCCCAGGGCAGAAAAGGTGTGTTGGAGGGATACGTGGCTGGAGTGTGAGACCGAGGGAGGGCACGGAGGGGACAAGGTCACAGAGGTGGGCGGGGCCCACGGATGGTGGCATGCAGGTGGAGTCCCGTTACTCAGGTTCGGCCCTCTGTGCTCACGTTCCCCTCCCTCGGTCCCTCCTGCCTCACTGACCCATCGCTGCTGCTCGTATGTCTGCCTCGGAGTCCGAGGAGGCTCAGAGGGAACCCCTTCCACTGGGTCCATCCCCTCCCAGGGCCTGGTTTCTCTCCGTGGTTCTATTGGCACAAACCACAGTAACTGTTAAATAAAGGAGAGGAGAAGCCAGTCCTCAGATGGAAGTGCTCTTGCCTTCCCAGCAAGTCACACGAAGGGCCTGGGCTCAGCCCTGCAGCCTGGGGTGCTGCTGGCAAGGGGCTCATTCAAGCGTCCTGGAAAGCAGGCCGCAACCGGCCGCCTGGAGATGGGGGCGAGTGGAATAGGGAGAGGAAAGTAACCGGGGCCTGTTCTCCGAAGCTGCCACAGGAGCAGAATGTGCCCACTTGGGTCCAGTTTCCAAGACGAAGCCTCTCGCTCTCCTCCGCTGCAGGAGCTTGGGCTGTGCTCAGATTCCTCCTGGAGAAAGAGAGTAACGAGAACAGGCTGTGGAGAAGAATGTAGTTAGTGTCTTAAAGATGGGCAAATATTCATTCTCATTTGTCCTTTTATGTGAAACAGATTTTTTTAAAAGGCAATTGGAGTAGCTAACGACATCCAGAACCCTCTTGATTCAAGTGGGCTGGGGGTGGGGCCCTACATCGCCCGAACAACTAATCAGGCCCAAAGAAAGAGGTGAGTTGATTACCCTGGAAATTGCACAGGAATTCTTCAAAGATGCGGCTAATAATTAGAGTTTAAGATGCTACTCTTTATGCACATAACTTAGCATAATTTTATTAGGCAGCTCATCGCCAGCAGAGTTGGAGAACATCGGGGCAGGGCTCGTCTGAAAGCCAGGCTGGCTCCTGCAGATGTGGAGACTTCTGGGCTAACGTGGCCTGCCTCGTGCCTGGGGACGACATGGAGAAAAGGCCCTACCTGTCTTCTGGGCCTCCATGGGGGTGGGAATGGAAATGAATGCAATGTCTCTTTCAGTGATTGTGTGGGGGTGGGTGGGTTGGGGGGGCAGCAGAGGGCAGTGTGTCATGGAGCCAGTGGGAACCGACCGACTGGTGTGAAGGTTCCTCACTTCTGTTGAGCACGGTGGGCCTATTCCTTAAATCCTCCGAGCTCAGACTCCTCGCGGGAACCCGTGTGAGGTTGGCAGTGGCTCAGAGATGCAGCACAGGGAGCTGCCCTCAGGCCTCCAGGCCTCCAGGGAGGGCAGGCGCAGCTCTCCCTAGTTCCAAAGCCCTTTGTGTAAGTGGATTTGTGTGCATGGCTCCCCCAAACACAGCCGTCCCCTGTCTGGGGGAAGCTCCTCAGAGGTTTCCAGGTCTGGGGACACAGGCAGCGTCTGACCTGGAACCTGCCCCTGGCCCTGTCACCAGCTTTGCAGGCGCTCAGTCTTTGCAATGCTGGTCCTGGCCCGTCCCCCCACCGTCTTAGTCTGAGCTGGAAGTGGACCGCCCTCCGACATGCTGGGCCATGCTGGGCGGCCTGGGAACCCCAGGGGGATTCTCCGTAGCCAGAGGAGAAAGCGAAGGGCATCTCCTGGAGAACCCACTTACTTGAAGATTTGGGAGGGAGAATGAACAAGAAATATTGGGCTGTCGAAAAGTCATGACACATTTTTTCTGTTTTTTTTTAGAGATTTTCGCTATAGGGCGCGTGCGCTTACCAGACAGACAGAGACATAGAGACAGAAAGCGAGAAATCACCCTCCAGGGGGGATGGTCACGCCACAGTCCCTTCTCCTCCATTCTCCTCTCAGGATCTTGGGCACGCACGCACATGTGCCCAGCATGAGTTTTAAGCCACCAGGTCCAGGACGTGAACCGCAGTCGACTACGTGGGAGTCCAGCGACATAGCCATTATGCTAACTGCTGGTTCCCATTTTTTCTGTTTTTCTATGCACGAATGGGTCGTGACTTTTCCAACAACCCAATAGAATAGCAAATCGTTAAAAACTTTTGTCTTTTTATATGGAAACAAATTCATCAATAAAATGGAAGGCAGAAGGTGCTTAAGTTTAAGAATATAGATCATAAGACCAAAGAAGTCGGGTGGGTGCCTGGTGCTCACATGGAGGCTGTGGCGTCCCTGGCACCTGCTCTGAAGGATCCCCAGGGGCAGCTGTGGAGGAACTGGCTCCCGGTGTCACTGTCAGCCAGCCCGGCATCTGGCCTGTGGTCAGGACCTGGTATGCCTTTGTGTTGTGGGAGTTTTTGTTTAAAATCCTGGTCAAATATACACAAAATTCAGCACTAAAAAAATCATTATAATTTTTTGGTTTGACCAGAGAGAAAGCAAACTGCCAGGTCTGGGACTCAAACTGCGGTCAGCCTTGTGAGAGTCCAGTGCCCTACTCACCATGCCACCTGCCATCCCCAAATTCATCTTTTTAGCCACTTAAAAATGTATGGTGTAGTGGCTTGAGTCATTGTGTGTGTGTGTGTGTGTGTGTGTGTGTGTGTGTTTTCTGAGAGATTTTTTTCGCTATAGGGCGCATGCACTCGCCAGACAGAGACATAGAGACAGAAAGCAAGAAATCACCCCCCAGGGGGGATGGTCACGCCACAATCCCTTCTCCTCCATTCTCCTCTTGGGATCTTGGGCACACACGCACACGTGCCCGGCGTGAGTTCTAAGCCACCGGGTCCGGGATGTGAACCGCGGTCGACTACGTGGAAGTCCAGCGTCAGAGCCATTATGCTAACTGCTGGTTCTGAGTCGTTGTGTTTTAAGAGCAGATTCTGGCACCTGCAGAGCACATGGGCCCTGCCTTTCCGTGGCATTTCACAGTTGCAAACTGCTGGCCCACCTACACTGCACGTCTCGTGGGGCAGGAGGCAGCATCCCCATTGTGCAGATGCGAAAAACAACACGGTGGGTGAGGTCGAAGCAGGTCTACATGGCACCGAAGGATGTTATGTGGTTCAGTTTTGAGAGAGGATGTGTCTGTGAGAAAAAAACATCCAGCTGTGAGAATAACAGAAAACTCCAAACCAGAGTTTAAATAAGAGAAGGTGTTTTCTTTCTCACGTCAAAGGACTGGAAGGGCAAGCCAGTAGTGGGGAGGTTAAGACAGCTGGATCCCACATGGTCAACTGTGTAGTTCAAGTCCTGGACCCGGTGGCTTGAAAAACATGCCAGGTACGTGTGCATGTGTGCCCAAAATCCAGAGAGGAGAATGGAGGAAAAGGGATTGTTCTGTGGTTATCTCCCCTGGGGGATGATTTTCCACTTTCTGTCTCTTGCTTCAGTGAGCACACATGCCCTATAGCAAATTAAATAAAGAAAAAGTAGAAAAATATTAAAAGGTTGGGGTCAGGAAGACTAAGGGAAGCATGCTGGCTTGGGCTTCTGATGGAAACTGAGGCTTCTTCAGGAATCCACTCTCCTGTCCCAAGGCTCCTGCCCTTATCCTCGTGGTCCAAGATGGCTGCTGGCGGTCCAGCCTTCATGTCTGAGTGCACACAGCAAGAAAGGAGAGTGAGCTCTCTCCCTCTGGGGAGATTTCCCAGAATTCCCACACATTATTTCTTTTGACATCTCGGGTAAACAACCACATTGCTGCACGTGGCTTGCAAAGAGGCCTGGGAAATGAGCTTTTTGCTGTGCACCCTGTTGGAAACTGAGGTTCTGTTTCTGAGCAGGAGGGGAGAGTGTTTGGGGTGGCAAACAGCAGCCTGCACTCCGTTAGAGAGGGGAAAATGTGAGGGCCTCAGGAGCCCTTTATTTTAAATGACTTTTTTACTCACCACACACTTGAAATAAGCTGGAAGCCAGAGGTAAGAAGTGTGACCGTGCCCTCGGGAGAGACCGTTCTGAGGAGGGTGGGGGTGGGGAGTGATTACTAATGGGCACTGGGGTTTTTCAGGGGGGAGGATGATGAAAATGTTCTAAAATTAGGTTGTGGTGATAGTTGCACAGCTCCGCAAACCTAAGAAAAACCATCGAATTACATGAGTGGTCTTTGAAAAATTAACTAATGGAAAATGTGTATTATGAATAAAACTATGCATGGATTTCAAAACTTTCTTCGGTAAGAGAGATTTTTGCTATAGGGCGCATGTGCTCATCGGAGACACAGAGACAGAAAGCAAGAAATCACCCCTTCGGGGGGATGGCCATGCTGCAGTTCCTTCTCCTCCATTCTCCTCTTGGGATTTTGGGCACGCACGCACACAGGCCTGGCATGAGTTTTAAGCTGACTACGTGGGAGTCCAGCAACATAACCATACGCCATCTGCTAGTCCCTTCCACAAACTTTTTGAAGTTGCCTCATAAATTTGAAGTGGGAGAATTTTATGGTATGTAACTTCTGTCTCAATAAAAGTGCTTTAGGGACCAGCAGTTGGTGTAATGGCTATGTCGCTGGACTCCCATGTAGTTGACCGCAGTTTGAGTCCTGAATCGGTGGCTTAAACTCATGCTGGGCACATGTGCATGCGTGCCCAAGATCCTGAGTGGAGAATGGAAGAGAAGGGATTGAGGCGTGGCCATCCTCCCTGGGGGGTGATTTCTCGCTTTCTGTCTCTCTGCCGCTGTCTTTCTGGCGAGTGCACGTGCCCTATAGCAAAACCCTCTCTCTCAAAAAAAAAAAAAAAGGGCTTTAAAAAATTCTGCCGAAACATCGTCCAGGGTAGCTGTGCCATTTTTGCATTTCACACTGGCCACGTACGAGAGCTCCAATCCCCCTGTACACTTGGCGTTGTCGTTGTTTGTCTTAGCCGTCCTGCAAGGTGTGCAGTGGTATCTCATGCGGTTTTAAGTTGCATTTCCGTGATGACTAGTATTATTGAACATCTTTTCGTGTGCTCATTTGCCATCCACACGTCTCCTTTAGTGAAACGTTCGAGTCGTTTGCTCACTTAACGGAATTGGATTGTTTCTTACTGTCGAGTTTGGAGAGATAAGTATATACTGTTGGATACGTGATTTGCAAAAACTTTTTAACACCCATAGTTTGTCTTTTCATTTTCTTTATTGTCAGTATTTTTAATTTTAGTCATTTGGTAGATGTATTGTGGGTCTCTCATTGTGGTTTTTAATTTGCATCGTATCCCTTCTTTTTTTAAAAAAATGTTTTACATTAATTCAGTGAACATCATCGCAGCATACAAAATGTGATTTCCCATGCAGAATACATTATATAGTTTCTTAATCACACATGTTATCATCAACAAATAATTTTCCATTTCCTGTTTCATATATTATATATGTATGTATGTGTATATATCTATATATGTGTGTGTGTGTATTTCCTCCCCTATTTCCCACCCTCTGCCACTTCCCCCCCTCCTCCCACACTGTCTTTGGTATCTATAGTTGCTTTCCATTACTTTTTTCCCCCCACATTTTATTGATTCACAAAGTTTATTAATCTATCTACTTTCAATAGCAAGTTCAGCTGATATACACATTTCTGTGAACACATGTCTGACTTTAGGCGTGAAACTCTGAGTAGAATGAATATACTAAAAAGTAGCACCTAGATGATGGTATATAGCTTACTGTGGTCATTAAATAGGTAATTTTTAAACATATTTTTTAATTTCAAGAAAAGTTGTTTTAGCTTTAATAAGTAAAAAATTAAGAGAGCCTTGCTTAAAACTTAAAGCCAGGAAACAGGATTCTGTTCAAATAGTAGGTACATGAAACTATTGGCAGCCCAAGACAAGACAAAAATCCTTAAGTCTGGAAATCGAGGCATAAAAGAAAATCAGAAATGTTTCATTCAAAAGTCATAAGATGCTATTTCACCAGTTCAGTCTCATGTACTTAATCTATCTTCTGTTGTGGTCCAATCTTCCCGTTAATATTCTGGGATATAATATTCAACTCCAGACTTGTCCCCATGACTAAGTTGGCCATTTTCTTAGTTTTTGAACTCTTATTTCTGTTTGACTGTATTTAATTTTCCTGGTATAACACTCCTTGCAGAACTTGAAGATCTGGTCTGGTGTTGGTAAATTCTTTCAGGTTTTGTTTATCTGAGAATGTCCTTGTCTTTTCTTCCCATATGAAGGATAATCTTGCTGGGTACAGTATTCTTCGGTGAAATTGCTTTTCCCTTAACATTTCAAATATATTTTCCCATTCTTTCCTTACTCTCATTGTTTCTGATGAGCGTTTCAGTGTCAGCCTGATGGGATATCCTTTGTAGGTAACTTAAAGTGTCTCTCTTGCCAGTCTTAGTATCTTGTCTTTGTCTGTGGTTTTGGTCAATCTGGCTATAATGTGTCTTGGAGAAGATCTTCTTGGGTTGATTCTATTGGGGGTCCTTTGTATTTCTTGGGTCTGGATCTTTGAATGCCTCTCTAGGTTTGGAAAGTTTTCTTCCAGGATTTCATGGAATAGATTATCAATGCCCTTATGGGTCTCTTCCCCTTCTGGGATACCAATTATACAGATATTTGGACGTTTGATGATATCCAGTATTTCTCATATATTATTCTCATTTTTTGGGTAATTTTCTGTCTTCTTGGTGGATTTTTCTAGGCCAATGATTCTAACTTCTACATCTGAGATTCAATCTTTGGTATGATCTAGTCAGTTTTTAATACTTTCAAGGGTGGCTTTGATTTCCTGTATTACAGCCTTCATCTCTAATAGTTCCATTTGCTTCATTTTTTATGGTGTGTATTTCCTCTTTCAGATTGTGCAACACCTTCCTAATCTCATGGAACTTGTTGGCTGTTTTCTCCTGCATCTTCTGGAGTTCATGGTCTTCTTGTATCTCTCTCAGCGTTGTCACTATGAATATTCTAAATTCTTTATCTGACATTTCTGTGAGTTCTATTGTACCATCTGTGAATGAAGAGGAGTTTTTCTTTTCCCTTGGAGGAGAGGTATTTTCTTGCTTTCTCATAGTCTTGTGTCCCTGTGATGATTTCTGGTCATCTAATGGGTTGTGCGTTTCTTCCTAATTCTTGAAGTTCAATCTCAACGTTCAGAGGCATGCAGGAGGAGGTGATCTAATCTCTCTTCTGTTTCAATTTTCACCCTTTGTGCGTCAGATTCAGTGGGAATTGAGGAATATGCTGACCCTAATAGTATTCAGATATTTGGATCCTGTTCACTTAGACCTGTCTAGACCACTCAGCGTGTGGAAGCTGAGTAGCCAAGGGATGAAGGTAAAAGAAAAAGGGAAAAAAAAAAACAGAAGAAGTGAAAAAAAAAAGACAACTAAAAGTTTTATATTTTAATTTTAAAAAGCAAACAATGAAAACCATGTGTGGTTTTCATAGCTCAGGTTCAGTAGCCATCTCAGAAGGGCTTGGGTTTTTGCCTCTCTGCTCTAGAAGTGTGTCTGGCGGGTGAAGTCTCAGCAGATCTTCATTGTTAGTCCCTGAAAGCAATATTTCACAGCTCAAGTTCAGTAGCCATCTCCTGCATCATATCATCTTTTCGTCTGGTTTGCGGGTCTTGTTTCGACAGCAGCCATAGTTATATGCAAAGTGCTTTACCTACAGAAGTTTTTTTTCCTCCTGCATCTTCTGCAGGAAGTTTTTTTTTTTAGAGAGGTTTTTGCTATAGGGCGCATGTGCTCACCAGAAAGACAGAGAGAGACAGAGAGACAGAAAGCAAGAAATCACTCCCCGGGGGGATGGCCACACCACAATCCCTTCTCCTTTCAGGATCTTGGGCACACACGCACACGCACCCAGCGTGAATTTAAGCCACTGGGTCCAGGACTAGAACTGCAGTCAACCACATGGGAGTCCAGTGACATAGCCATTATGCCAACTGCTGGTCCCCCTACAGAAGTTTTTGAAGAGGGGGACTTTCACCGTCTTTCCTATAGACTAGATGTTTAAAGATGTGGCCCTTGCCCAGGGTTTATACCTACAACTTGGAGTGAGAAGACCCAGGATTGGAGCTCAGGGCTGCTGCCCTAGAGGCCGCTGCCTCTCTTAAGCTCTGAGTCCCCTGATTCAATGTCCAGGCTCCCGGTAACAGTGGAGGCTCTCTGTTCTCCAGCAAGCTGCATTCCTTTATGGCATGTCACGGGAGCTTGGGAAATGCCAGCGAAGATGACTCCGTCTTAAGAGGCCTGTCTCACCTCCAGGCCTGACGAGGCAGTTCCCAGGGGACTACCACATTCCCTAGCTGCTGTCATTGTGGCTGTTTCCACCTTCTCATTATGAGCAGAGTCGACCTCAGGAAGGAGGAGAGGCCTCAAGCTGTGAGTCACTGCGGGGGTGTCGTCACCCTGGGGGGCGAGCCCCTGAGCTGTCTGAAGGTACCACTCCACATCCATTGCGTGTGTTTATTGACCAGCTTCTAGGTACTGCGAACGGGATGACCCAGACAGCCACAGCCCACTCCCCCACAACGGAGCACCTGTCTTAGGTGGGAGAGAAGCAGACAAGCCCCGTTCAGGGCTTTGCTCCGCTGTCCCTGCTCAGAGAGGCCTGCTCAGAGAGACTTCCCTGTGGGACGCTGCGGCCTGTCACCTCCTGGCTCCTTACCTTGCTCTGTTGTGCGTCAGCCTCAGCCGCAGCCTCGTGCTGGGATATGTGAGCTCTGTGAGGCCTGCACCGATTTGCCATTCTGGGTATCTAGAAAAGGGTGCTACACAGTGGGGTCGATAATGTGAGATCGATGTGATAAACCAGGTAACCTCACTGCACAGTGATGAATACTACGGTGGGGGAAAAAACCCACCCGGATGCCAGTGGGAGTGGGAGGGGAGGTTAGGGGTAGAGAGTGGGGGGGGGGTATTTTAGATC
>NW_006159507.1:285849-286892 GCF_000334495.1 Tupaia belangeri chinensis
GAGAGGTTTTTGCTATAGGGCGCATGTGCTCACCAGAAAGACAGAGAGAGACAGAGAGACAGAAAGCAAGAAATCACTCCCCGGGGGGATGGCCACACCACAATCCCTTCTCCTTTCAGGATCTTGGGCACACACGCACACGCACCCAGCGTGAATTTAAGCCACTGGGTCCAGGACTAGAACTGCAGTCAACCACATGGGAGTCCAGTGACATAGCCATTATGCCAACTGCTGGTCCCCCTACAGAAGTTTTTGAAGAGGGGGACTTTCACCGTCTTTCCTATAGACTAGATGTTTAAAGATGTGGCCCTTGCCCAGGGTTTATACCTACAACTTGGAGTGAGAAGACCCAGGATTGGAGCTCAGGGCTGCTGCCCTAGAGGCCGCTGCCTCTCTTAAGCTCTGAGTCCCCTGATTCAATGTCCAGGCTCCCGGTAACAGTGGAGGCTCTCTGTTCTCCAGCAAGCTGCATTCCTTTATGGCATGTCACGGGAGCTTGGGAAATGCCAGCGAAGATGACTCCGTCTTAAGAGGCCTGTCTCACCTCCAGGCCTGACGAGGCAGTTCCCAGGGGACTACCACATTCCCTAGCTGCTGTCATTGTGGCTGTTTCCACCTTCTCATTATGAGCAGAGTCGACCTCAGGAAGGAGGAGAGGCCTCAAGCTGTGAGTCACTGCGGGGGTGTCGTCACCCTGGGGGGCGAGCCCCTGAGCTGTCTGAAGGTACCACTCCACATCCATTGCGTGTGTTTATTGACCAGCTTCTAGGTACTGCGAACGGGATGACCCAGACAGCCACAGCCCACTCCCCCACAACGGAGCACCTGTCTTAGGTGGGAGAGAAGCAGACAAGCCCCGTTCAGGGCTTTGCTCCGCTGTCCCTGCTCAGAGAGGCCTGCTCAGAGAGACTTCCCTGTGGGACGCTGCGGCCCGTCACCTCCCGGCTCCCTACCTTGCTCTGTTGTGCGTCAGCCTCAGCCGCAGCCTCGTGCTGGGATATGTGAGCTCTGTGAGGCCTGCCCCGATTTGCAATTCTGGGCAT